>NC_090245.1:43826415-43833915 GCF_037325665.1 Littorina saxatilis | reverse complement strand
CAAATGTTGAGAGATCGGGGATGGGGATTTAGGGGGGGGGGGGGGGGGGGATAACCACAGATAATTTCACAAACTCAAAGTAGACAATTTCCCATCGCATTATCTCTGTGTTCATCATTTACCCAGAAGAAGTATCCCTGCTTGTTTGGCACTCTCGCTCACAAATGAGCGGAGATTTGGACACGGATGTTTAGGCGTTTGCTGGCAGATAGCCCCCAGTGACTATGCAGTGAGTGACCACTATCATTGTGTTTGACCGCCCATCCCTGGTCATTGCTGTGCTACGCTGGGACTGACTGACTGACCCTCCCTCACGGTCCGCCATCTAACCGGTACTCTCCACAAACCCTGGCTCGTTTGATTACAGATAATTAGAGTGGTTACGGCAACTGAAGTCGTGTCTTTCGTGTAAACCGTGCAAATTTCACCTTGTCGTGTGTTTACAGTAACTGAGTTTCTGTCTGTCGTATGAAGCTGGCTAATTTCACCTTGTCCACCTTGTTATGGCAGTTGAACTTTTGTCTGTCGTGTTGTTACAGCAACTAAATTACAGTCAGTTGGATAAAGCAAGAAAACTGTACCCTTTCGTCTGCAGTGAATACACTGCCTGCCATTTCCTCTGCCGTATGTCGTATACGTTGTTCAAAATTTACTGTGTCGTGTTGTAGTAAGAGCAAGTGAATTTTTGTCTGTCGTGTTCAGCAAGCTGATTTCACCCTGTCGATTTCATCACTGAGTTACAGCATTTGAATTGTACTTGAAAGAAAATTCATTCTTGGTGAAGTCATTTTTACCCTATCGTGTTCCTCTTTCGTTATTGTGTCTGAATGACTATCTCCCTGTCGTGCACATCCAGTACATTTCATCCTGTCGTGTTGTAGTAGCAACTGAATTTCTGTATGTCGTGTACAGAAAGCAGATTTTACCCTGTCCAGCAACTGAATTTCATTATTTCGAGATGTAACAAAAATGCCTGTCGTGTATAGCAAAAAAAAAAAAAAAAAAAAAAAAAAAGAAATAAAAATTCACCTCTTGAGCTCAGTTGTTCAGCAGCATCACAGTTTTTCTCCGTGTGGGCTGCTGCCCACTGGTTAGGGGGACCGCCTCCCAGTTTGTGGCATCTGCTGACGTTGACAACCGGTAATCAGATTGATTAAAACTGAATTAGGTTCCCCCTTGTTTTGGAAAGCGGCGTTTAGCTGGGTTCGGTGGTTTGTTTGCGAGGATTTAAACATTGTTTTGCTTTAACGATGTGGTTTGGTTTTGTAATGATAAGTTTCACAGCTTCATTACTTTTTGTTTAGCTGTCTGTCGTTATTAGATTTCTCGTACGGATTGTCCAAGAAAGTGCGTAACTTTTCATTGAATCTGAAAAAGGAACGTTTAAGTTTATTAATGACAAAAATGAACAGATACAAACAAACCAATAACGATATATATATTTATTCCGATGTTCGGAAATATATATATATCAGCCGGTTAAACGGTATCTTTATCAAGACGTTAAGACTCAGCATCGTTGGGATGTCCAAATACTATCAAGCTCTATAATAACCGTATAAAACCGCGTGTGGTTTGTTTGTTTGTTTGCTTAACGCCCAGCCGACCACGAAGGGCCATATCAGGGCGGTGCTGCTTTGACATATAACGTGCGCCACACACAAGACAGAAGTCGCAGCACAGGCTTCATGTCTCACCCAGTCACATTATTCTGACACCGGACCAACCAGTCCTAGCACTAACCCCATAATGCCAGACGCCAGGCGGAGCAGCCACTAGATTGCCAATTTTAAAGTCTTAGGTATGACCCGGCCGGGGTTCGAACCCACGACCTCCCGATCACGGGGCGGACGCCTTACCACTAGGCCAACCGTGCCGGTACCGCGAGTGGATTCGTTTGTAAAACTAAACTGAATCGGTGCAGTCATCATTCACTGTTGCCTTTTTACGCCAAAGCAGATTGCAAAGAACAACACTGTGCGGGGATATAGCTCAGTTGGTAGCGCGCTGGATTTGTATTCAGTTGGCCGCTGTCAGCGTGAGTTCGATCCCAGGTTCGGCGGAAATTTATTTCACAGAGTCAACTTTGTGTGCAGACTCTCTTCGGTGTCCGAACCTCCCCCCGTGTACACTACATTGGGTGTGCACGTTAAAGATCCCACGATTGACAAAAGGGTCTTTCCTGGCAAAATTGCTTAGGCACAGTTAATAATTGTCTACCTATACCCGTGTGACTTGGAATAATAGGCCGTGAAAGGTAAATATGCGCCGAAATGGCTGCAATCAACTGGCCGTATAAAATTTCATCTCACACGGCATCACTGCAGAGCGCCTAGAACTGTACCCACGGAATATGCGCGATATAAGACTCATTGATTGATTGATTGACTGTCATCAAACCACAAAGGGGAATAATTTTCCATTAGACCTCCTTTCTGGCAGAAGATAAGCTCCTGTTTTACCGATCTGCCTGTAAAGTCCCTTCACTGACAATAAACCGACATCATAGACTGACTTTTGTTGTTATGACTCTCTATAATTCTGAACAATCATAAGCCTCTTTTTTTCCCCGCGGCGTAAAACCAAATTCTTTGTCCTGAAAGCAGTAGCGGCGATTTGAGCGGCTATAAAAACGTCATTGAAGCTTGAGCACATGATGCCGAAATCGATGACGTCAATCTCAGACACGGGATTCCGTCGGTCTCAATTTAGAGTCGTATTTCTTGAATCACGGAAACATTGATTGTAGGGACACGAAATATCACGTGGTGGGCATTGAGAAATGTATGCGCTGCAGCTGCTGTGCTTGAAAGCACGTGAGTTTTGATTGGCATCCTGAGTGATGAGCGTGTCTGTGATAAAAGTCAAGAACAGTGTCCCAGAATAACTCTGCCTGTCAAAAGGCCGCTACTTGGTTATGTCCCTTGAACATGCAAATTAAATGAACGGAATTAATTGAATTTTAAAGTCATTTATGACTTTTCACCACGACTTTGCCTCAGTGTGGTAGTTTGCAACATCTTCATTGACGTCGGAACACTGTTCTTGCATTTGAGTTGTCCGGAAGGGTGTGGCAAGTAAGATGTCTTTGAAAGTGTCGTAAGCATCAATATACTTACAACTAAAGCTCGATCCAACCATCCAGTCCTTCATTACTGACCAGGGAAGTTTCTATAGTGTGTGGTTGTATGTGGTTGTATGTGTGTGTGTGTGTGTGTGTGTGTGTGTGTGTGTGTGTGTGTGTTATTAAATAGTTCTATGGCACACAGCTGTTTTTAAGTTGTTACACATGCAGCAGCAATTCTACCTGTTTTATTCTGCTGCGCGCTTTTTGTTTCAACATTTTGCTAAGACAATCTCACTTTCACTCGCTAAGACCCCGAAAAGTGTGTTCTTAGAGCATGCATCGGTAGCACCAGAAGCCCATCGGAAGGAAAGATTGAGTTAATTCGAATCAAATGAATGGGGAGAGTCTAGACCATCTGAAAATAACCCATTTCGCCACTACCTGCACTTCCAAGGCTATAATCTTGAGTAGCTCTGCGATCCCATTAAGGGAAAGAACCCATTTCATAGCCTTAAAGATACGTAACTCTGTCCTCCGCGGGCACACGGTCATGTTTTCCGCCACAGATTTGTCAAAGCGTTCACGCAGAATAAGACCACCCCTCCACTTAAACACAGACACAAATTCAAGAGCCTGCCATGGGCGCTTGCTGTGGTAAGTTTGAATTTTGGATGAATTAACTTCTTAAAAAGACAGCAATGGCTTTTATGAAATTAATTAATAAAAGAATTCCCATTGTGCGCATACAAGAGCACCCAGGCTGTTCATAATACACCTGCATTGTTCGTGTGTGTTCAAGCGACGGAATGGTAGTGGTTTTTACAGTCAAGTTTTGACTAAATGTTTTAAACGTAGAGGGGGGAATCGAGACGAGGGTCGTGGTGTATGTGTGTGTGTCTGTGCGTGTGTGTGTGTAGAGCGATTCAGAGAAAACTACTGGACCGATCTTCATGAAACTTGACATGAGAGATCCTGAGTATGGTACCTCCAGATGTTTTTTCCTCTCATTTTTTTGATAAATGTTTTTGATGACGTCATATCCGGCTTTTCGTGAAAGTTGAGGCGGCACTGTCACGCTCTCATTTTTCAACCAAATTGGTTACAATTTTGGTCAAGTAATATTCGACGAAGCCCGGACCTTGGTATTGGATTTCAGCTTGGAGGCTTACAATTTAATTTATGAGTTTGCCAATTAAAGTTGTCATTAAAATCGATTTTTTGCAAACAGATTTAAAATTGATTCGTATTCTTCATCACATTCTGAATCTAAAAATACATACATATGTCATGTTTACTCTTAAAATGTGATCACAATTCACGAAAATAGATTAATTAGTCTTGCGATTAAAATTTAAGAAATCGACCCAAAAATGATTTCATCTTATTCTTTATCATTTCCTGATAATCTTTGAATGTCTTCACAGATTCATGAAATATGTCGCTCCTGCACCACTTTAAATCATACCATCTGACCCAGATGTCAAGAAATGACCATAGATCACATTACAATGCGTGTAGCCTTTCTCATGTGCTTGAATTTCCCTTGTAACTGCGGAAAGTCAAAATTTGCACATAATGCGCTTGAAATGTGTAAATACTTGAAGGCCAACGTTCACAAACACATTGAAGCAATGAAACAAATCGATGATATGATGCTATGACACCTTAGGCCAAAGTACAAACGGTAGTTTTGTGATGATAGCCTATGTCATTTGTGAGGAATTACATGTGATTTTGTGCAGAAACTTACGTCGCGTGTCTCCCTTCGGACAGAAAAATAAGGGTGCAACACCGCTTCGGACAGATTTGCCTAGTGCAACCACGGTATACGGTGTGTGCACCGTCTTGGTGAAAAAATACAGTGCGTTCAGTTTCATTCCGTGAGTTCGACAGCTTGACTAAATGTAGTAATTTCGCCTTACGCGACTTGTTATTCCTTGTGAAAGTCTGATCAAATCTGAGATAGTGAGCCGAACCGTTTTCACAAGAAGGAGTGTGCATTTGAATTGAAGCATGCTCTTATTCAGTGTACATTGTACAGCCCGGTGTAAGACGAAATTTTTACTCCACGAAAAATTTACTCCGGAGTAAATATTTCGTACGAAATTCTTACTCCGAGTACACTTTTCGTACGAGAAAAGAACTCCCCAAGGCACAAAAAAATTACTCCCTCCACGAAATTTTTACTCCGCATTTTGTTTACTTCCAGTGAAAATCGTGTACGCAAAAATGGGATGCGGGCGAAGGGATAATGCCAATAAGTGATCTCGCGCACACGAATGTCGCGCTACCCTCCTTCCACCCCTTCCACCACCAAGACTAACAGGGGACAAGGGAGTAAAAATGTCGTACACCTGGCATGGGAAGTTAAATTGCTCGTGTTGGGGTGAAGTAATTTATTCGTTATTTATTCGTCAGGGGAGTAACATTTTTGTACGAAATGTTTACTCGGAACTGACCTGTCTTGGGGAGTAATTTTCTCGTGCAATGGGGGAGTGCTTTTTTCGTAAAGGGAGTAACTTTTTCGTACGAAATGTTTACTCCGGAGTAAAAATCTCGTGGGAGTAATTTTCTCGTGTTACACCGGACAGATCTGTGACTCCAGATTCAAGATTTTAGACTGTGATGATGAGCATGATCGCTTGCACAAGAAGGCGTGTACCTTTCACGGAAGCCAAGTAGAGACTTCCACTGGATCATAGAGAGGGATGTCCCAGCAGACGTCTGGCCGCTGAAAGAAGCTAATCTGGCCTGGTAGAAAATCGGCTTTATTGATCGCCAGAACAGGAGACAGTCAAAGATTTTTTGGGCCATATAGGTTTACCATGCTGATTGCCTGACTATAGAAATTGGGGATGCTAATCTGTCAGTATTTCTGTTTCACAGTGGTTACTTCACAGGATTGGCGTTAATTCCCATGTGATGTTCCAAAAGCATTTTTTCACATCTGTTGTTTCACGGATGGTGTAAAAAGTCGTTGTTTTAGTTCCGTTGTTTCACAGGCGTTGTTTCACAGACAGACAGACAGACAGACAGACAAACACACACACACACACACACACACACACACACACACACACACACACACATACACCCACCCACACACATCTCACCCCCCTCCCCAACCTTCCCCCAACCATCCACCCTTGCCCCTCCCCACCATCTTTTTTCAACGCCCCACCATCCTCTTAACCCCACCCCCACAAAGCGGCTGGGATCAATATCTAATTCCAACGTCCCAGCCCTGTGTCCCCTTGGGGTCAGCTGATGAACGTGACGAGAAGTTGAGAGGCGCGAGGACACGGCCACTGATCTACTGACCAGTCCACTGACCTTGTTACCACTCCTCCCCCCCCACACCCACCCCCTCTTACTCTTTCTGTCCGGATGTCATGTGCTTTCGTTCGCTGACGTGCACATCTCTCTGGGACAGAACGGGTCTAATAGACGATGTTCGGAGAATAACTCTGGTCGCTTACACAATGAACTCATCAACAACAACAAGATTTTAACTGTGCACAAGCTAAAGCTATAACCAGGCTGTCGTTTAAGGATTCTGTCAACCCGTGGAGAAAAAAAAAAGCTGGACACAGGTACCTTTTAATGCTTAACGAATAGACACACTCTGGCAATAACTCTGTCGGGTGTGTATGGGTTGTGAAAGAGTGAATACTCTTGGTTGTATTGAGGCTTAATGTCCCATGTGACATTATAGGCTAGTCACTAGCGAGGGGTGTGACTGATAAACGTGGACAAAGGAGCACGTGTGGAAAGTTTGTCTCAGTAGAAGCAAGAGTTATCACTTGGTTTATGGAGTGGGGTATTTTTTGGTCGTTGATTTCATTTTGGAAGCGTCACCTCCTTGAAATGCCCCCCCCCCCCCTAAAACACACCACTGTAAAATACATGGCGGGGGGTGGGTGGCCTGAAGAAGAAGACAATTTTATTTTGAATACACCTTTATGCATCCATGCATCCACTTTGTATCGAAGTAGACCCTTTCTGCCGGCCTTTCTTTGTGCTTATACGCGTCTCTGAGGTCTCCGTCACTGTCCAGCCTGACGGACGGGCAGCTAGTCGGACAAACTGTCCCCTGTCCGGCCTAAAGACCACAAAGACCCCAGTGTCCGGTGATTAGCCAGGCTGGTCACCTTAGCACGCGATGAGGGTCAGTATCCCTGGAGGCCGGATCAATTGTTCTGGGTCTGTGGGGTTTGGAGTGATTGACCTTTTCTGTGCCTCCTAGAAAAGATCAGGAAAGTCATCAGTTTAATTGTATTGTTTTTTCCAGGAGGTTTTATGTTTTGCAGTATTGTTTAGTTTTATGAGAATTTCAATACATATGGCTTTGTCCGAGTTTTTGTTTTTAATTTGCTGTGTGTGTGTGTGTGTGTGTGTGTGTGTGTGTGTGTGTGTGTGTGTGTGTGTGTGTG
>NC_090245.1:43816415-43818915 GCF_037325665.1 Littorina saxatilis | reverse complement strand
ATTCATATAATTATATGAGATTATACTTTGTGTCGTTTTCTTTTACCCTTGTTACTGTATTATTAACAAACCGAGCTGCATTCAGATACTATCTATGATGTACTTCAGTCTAATTATTCTTGCCTCACCTTCCATTACGAACTTTCATATGCCGTACTCCCCGAGTTAGTAATCTGACTGTGATGTCTGCAGTTCTACTCTGCCAGTTTTGGTTCTGAGGAATTCGCATCTATTTTTGAATGTCTTGGTGTTTTTTTTAGAATCTTCACTGGAATCTTTTTCCTCTTTGCTCTTTACTTTTCATTGTGAGTGGTGACTTTGGTTCTGTGCTCCGGCGGAGTATTTTTTTGTACGGCAGAAACTCTTTCATTCCGTCTGTTCTTGAATCTTTGATCTTGCAGTCCCTAGACTAGGCGTTTCTCTAGAGTTCAGATAAAATGTCCGTTCAATATCATTAGTCCTCATCTGACATTTCATTTGTTGGCAATCAGACTACGATGAGATTCTCGTTTTATAGCCTGCACAGTGTACTGTTTACCGCATGGTGATTGGTTCAAATATAAACGGAGCCATATGTGGTTGTTATGGACTGAGTATTAAGTATAGATCGATCCGAATCTAAAATCTTTGAAATTCAGTTATAGTTTATCGGCTCAAGATGGTTAGTTGGTTAGTTAATTGTTGCTTTTTGGGTCCAGCGGACCATATAGGCCAAATCAGGACCCCCTCAAGATGGTGACTGGTATGCTAATTTATAACGATATATCTAGGCATGAGTAATATCTAAGTGGGCTCCTTGTGTGTTGATTCCTGAAGACAGTTTCTTGGGAATAACATCCATTTGGCCTCGAAAACACTACAAGACATTTAGCTGCACTCAAACATTTATGAGGTAAGTGTCCCACAGGGATTCTCCTGGCAAGAGATTACTTGAACACCAGACAATTTGATTCCCAAACGCAAAGGATGTAGACTCTCGGTCAAGACTTACATATATCCGAATACTGAGTTTTGATGCAATAATGACGTTACGGACGTTTCCAACGGTGAACGATGGTAGCGACATTCAGCATTAGCCAGAGAGGTACAAATAGGGTGAATTGAAGGGTGCACTCGGGGTAGACGTACGGTAAAGAGCCAGGGTATGTGTGTGTGTGTGGGGGGGGGGGTGGGGGGGGGGGGGGGTCGCAAGCAGAAGGATGACACACTATAGTGTGAACCTTAAAAGGATTGTAAACCTGTGGATTTGAGGACAAGCTGAAGGTTTAGGCAGAAAAGGGTGAGTGGAGGGAAGAAATAGGGGGAAGGGATTGGATAGAGGAGGGGAAAGTGGACCCGAATGATGCAGGAGAGAGAAAGGAGGACCTTCCAGAGAGAGAGAGAGAGAGAGAGAGAGAGAGAGAGAGAGAGAGAGAGAGAGAGAGAGAGAGAGAGAGAGAGAGAGAGAGAGAGAGAGAGAGAGAGAGAGAGAGAGGGGGGGGAGGGGGGTAAGTGTAAATAAGGTGTGGGATGGAGAGCGGGGAAGTGGGCCAACCGGCCGATGAAGTAGAGAGAATTGGTGGGACCCTCCAGAAAGTGTAAACGTCTGGGGGTAAGGGGGATGGGGATAAAGATGGAATGGGATAGAGAGAGGGAAAGAGGGTCCAACCGGCTGATGCCATGGTGAGGACTCCGGAGAGTGTAAACGTCTTTAGGGAAAGGGGGGTGAGGTAGGGATTTAAAGAAGGGATGGAATAAAGAAAGGGACAGAAGGCCCAAACGGCGGATACAGTGGAAAGGACGAGTGGGACCCTCCAGAGACTGTAAACGTCGCGAGGTGAGGGGGGGGGGGGGGGGTTGGGATAAAGAAGGAACGGGATAGAGAGAGGAGATGAGGCCCAAAACGGCTGATGCAGTGATGTGGACTCCGGAGAGTGTAGACGTCTGGGGGGATAAGGGAGTGGGGTAGGTATAAAGAAGGGATGGAATAGAGATAGGGAAAGAGGGTTCAAACGGCTGATGCAGTGGAAAGGACGAGTGGGACCCTCAAGGGAGTGTAAACGTCTAGGGGTCGGGGAAGATGGGGGAGGGGGGGGGGAGGCGGGGGTAACGAAGGGATCGGATAGAGAGAGGAGAAGAGGACCCAAACGGTTGATGCTGTAGAAAGAACTGGCCGGACCCTCCAGAGACGGTAGATGTCTGGACAGTAAGGGTGATGCCGTTATCGACCAGTCCACTGATGGCTATCGACTGGACCCAGCGCTCGGACACAGCAGGCCCTCGCTTCTTCAATTAGTTTCCGCGGTGCAGACTATTGGTTAATCTCCTAAGATCGTCCCGCTTATTTTGGGTCAGTCGGGGTCAGTCTTCATCGGGGAATTTTTCTCTCTTGGGTCAGAGCTTTCTTATCGACAGGTACGTTTGGATGCATTTATTTTCTTGAGTGTGGCGTTTGGTTTGTTTTGGAGGGGGGGGGAGAGAGAGAGAGAGAGAGAGAGAGAGAGAGAGAGAGAGAGAGAGA
>NC_090245.1:43811784-43813715 GCF_037325665.1 Littorina saxatilis | reverse complement strand
TTTTTTTTTAGGCCTCATACATCTGTCTGCTTTTGTGAATGCTCAGGCAAAAGGATTTTGATACCTTATTCTATACCGCCCTGGTATGGCCCTTCGTGGTCGGCTGGGCGTTAAGCAAACAAACAAACCTTATTCTATAGTCTCCAACAACATACTGTGAACATGAAAGTGTTGCAGGGACTGAGAGTAACTGTATAGCTGACACTAAAAGTAGTGGAAGATATTGAACACTGCAGAGGAGACGTACACACAAAAATAAGAAAAACACACAGAGAGCACAAAACTGTATTTGAAACTGAAAGCAATCAAATATAATATATATTCTACTGCTGCAGTATGGAAGACAGATCGTTGAAGCAATACGGCTTGACCTCTTTAACATGCACGTGACGCCACGCGGAAACGCCCGAAAAACAAGCGGGTCGCATCTCCATGAAAGCTAATTGCCGATGCAGATGAAAGTCAAATCGTGCCACCATTGTTCCACCTCTCCGGACCAGAAACAATCTCGCGAATGAGGCAATGTTTGAACTCATCGACATTGCGTCGCGAACCGACGTTGAGGAATAAAGGGCTTCCGCTGCTGACATTTCGTTCGTTTTCATTTATGAGTTTCTAGTTCCGCGCTTCAAAGGAACTTCCCTAACCATAACGCTTCTTAATATTCAGTTATGAGTTTTGAGTTCTGCGCCAGGACAGAACCTGCAGATTGTCTGACTATCGATCGAGGATAGAATAAACTGGCTTTTTATTGAAGAGTTCTTGTCGTGGAAAGCAATTTGCCTTTTTAGAGTTGAAAGTTCCTGGCAACTGCAGAGATGCATAGCCTATAGCTCTTAGTCATAATAAACGAGTTCTGATGAGGTTCATTTTTTTCTCTCCATTTATTCATTTGTTTTTTGTTGTTCAATTGTTTGTATTTTTGTTTTTGGTTTTGATTGGTGTTTTTTCCCAATGCATAGTGTTTGCTGTGTGGATGTGGATCACTCAGATCGAGTTTTCAGAATCTCTGAAGTGTTCTTTCAAGCGCTCAGCCACTGGTTTGTGTAATTTAAAGTAGGAGGTATTGTTTCTTCTCCGACCAGTCAACCATACAATGAGGTCCTCTTTCAAACCCATATTGTTTTTTCGTGATGTCACCCTGGGTTTGGCAATATATCCTTCAGCCACAATTTACAGTCCGGTGCATTCGTTTTGTTTTGCGAAATAACAAGCTTAAAACGTGTGGGCTGTAGCTGGCTGGTTTGCACAGTTCAGTAAACTTCCCTTGTTTTTGCTTTGCATACAGCGGCTTATTCATGTAATCTATACTCTGGATTGTAATTGAAATCACGTCCGTCACAAGGCCAATGTCGGGAAAAAAAACCTTCATTGTTTCGTTTGAAGCATTAAGTGTGTGTGTGTGTGTGTGTGTGTGTGTGTGTGTGTGTGTGTGTGTGTGTGTGTGTGTGTGTGTGTGTGTGTGTGTGTGTGTGTGTGTGTGTGTGTGTGTGTGTGTGTGTGTGCTTCCCATGCGGCGTGCGTGCATATGTCATTGTTTGCTTGTGTGTTTTATTGTTTGCATAACGGGACAAAACCTGCCAGCAGAGATAACTGAAATGTTATTCTTTTATGGCACAGCATAATTATGAATTATGTGAACTGGATAATGAAAACATTGAATAACTTTTTGTGTGATTCAACTGATTTCGCGACGGTTCGGTTTACCCGCTCTGCTATTAGCTGTTTGTTTCCAGAATAATAGTCTTTGTTCTTTTGTTGTTTTAAAAAATCAAACAGTGAAACGAGTATGCCTTTAAAACACATTTACGGTAGCGTACAAAACATCAGGATGGAAGGTGGCGACATTAAATTCGTGCATTTGTTGGGCTGGGAGGTGGTGGGGGGGGGGGGGGCATGTAAATGAGACGGGGGTCAGAGCTGATTAGATA
>NC_090245.1:43794284-43806784 GCF_037325665.1 Littorina saxatilis | reverse complement strand
CCCTCTGTCTCTCTGTGTCGCCCTCTCATTCCCTCTGTCTGTTTCTCTCTCTCTCTCTCTCTCTCTCTCTCTCTCTCTCTCTCTCTCTCTCTCTCTCTCTCTCTCTCTCTCCCCCCCCCCCCTCACCTCTCTCAGGTCCTTCGCTCCATGTCATTATTATTTTCGTGCACTCGGACTCTTGCCTGTGGTTATATATGAACAACATCTGATGTTCATGCGGCAATCATATGCGCACAACGAACATCAAGCCATCAAAAGAAAAAAGCAGTTGCACTCTTTGGTCCCTCCCCCCAGGGGAGTAACAATTATTTCCCCCAAACCCGCTTCAAACTCATCAAATTTCGACTTCCCTTCCCCATGTCTGTGTTTCGAGGACACATGCGACCCGAAGCCCAGACGAGACATAAAAGAACAACAGACCTTCGTGCGGGAGGTTTTTTTGTTTTTAAATTTCTTTCTCTCTCCTTCTCTTTCGCGCTGAAAAAAAAGAGAGAGAAAAGAAAACTCGGAAATGTTAAAAAAAAAATAAATAAATAAATAAACCCACTACTTTGACCAACGCATGAGCCTTCACAGATATAATTTGTACACTGGTTGCAATGAAGCGAGACATTTTGCACTTGTCGTGGGTCTGTTTCTTTGCTTCGACGCCGCTGAAAAGATGATGTTCAAAGTGCTTTGGCAAGGACGGTGAAAGAACGAATGGCCTTATTGCGAAACTGCAGATGAATTATTAATCTGGTGGGAAAAGACGTCCATCGCGTAACTGTGCTGGTTACTCTTATTAAATTCCAGTTCTTGTTGTAATTACATTGCGCTCCCGTGTTTGGTTATCGACTCTCTTCGTCTCTATTTTTCTTCGTCTCTATCTGTCTGTTTCTCTCTCTCTCTCTCTCTCTCTCTCTCTCTCTCTCTCTCTCTCTCTCTCTCTCTCTCTCTCTCTCTCTCTCTCTCTTTCTCTCTCTCTCTCTCTCTCTCTCTCTCTCTCTCTCTCTCTCTCTCTCTCTCTCTCTCTCTCTCTCTCCCTTCTCTTACCTCGCTCTGTATCACTCTATTTTTCTATTCACCGCGTCAGCTAAGCTAATTGTTTTTCTCGTAGCTTGACTATCGTGTTTTTCATTCACCCTCTCGTAAATTTTATTTAGAGATTTTTTGGTTATGGCTCTGGCAATGTTTCTCGAAAGAGTTTGCAAAATACTTTGTGTTTATTTAATTTATTGTTGTTTAGAAAATGCTTTGGTGTATTATAGAATAATATATTTACTTTGTATTGCTATATAGAGGAACAAAGGTGCAGCTGATGAATCTACATGTACCTGACACCATAAAAGTGTTCTTGTATTACGAGGAGTGCTTGCATTAAGGTTACAGAAGTGCGTACAATATTTCCATGAATGTTGGTTATTGTTCTAGGCGTGTTGGCTATATTTCTAGGAAGGTTGGCTATTTGTGAAGGAGCGATTGCTATATTTCCAAGAGTGCCCACTGACAACAACAAAAAATGAAAAAAGAAGAAATAAATGCGAATTCGATTTAACTTCGTCCTGCAGATGTCATTCCGCATGTGGCACGTTTTGCCTGTGCTTTCTTTCGGTTCTGTGGCTTGTTCAATCACACATTGGACTTGCTTTCTTCTGCATAACGGGTTTTGATGCCAAATTTCGTTTTCCCTGTCTATTTCCCTTGTCATGGAGGAGGGACATGCGTGTTTGCGTGCGAAGGGGGGCCCTTGGAGTTCGCCTGTCAATTTCTCGTCGAGGACTTTTGCTTTTCCTCCCCTGGCTCATTTTCAAGTGACTGCCACTCTTTTCTCTTCCATGGCATTAACGACGCTCTTTGTCTGAATAATTCAACTTTTCCGTTCGCTTCGAATTAGTTTGATGAACTGTGTTTAATTTATCAAGGGTTAGGTTTTCTCATGGCTGACAAACTAAAGTGTGATTAACTGTGTTTAATTCATCAGGCCGGCTTAAATCACTCGTGGAGTGCTAAGATTAGACGATAGAAAAAATGGTGTTATTGTATTCAAACGTTGTTTTGGTTTTTCTCTCGCTTAGAAAAACAGGATGGGAGCAGACTGACACAGAAAAAGGGACACAGACAAACAGACAGACAGACAGACAGGCTAGGCACACAGACAGATAGACAGACAAACAAACACATATACATAAAAACACACACACCCACTCACACACACACACACACACACACACACACACACACACACACACACACACACACACACACATACAGTTCATTCCACACTAAATTTAATCTGCATGCCAGAAACTCAATTGTCAACTTGACCGACCCAACAGAGGGGTCTTATCGCACATCACTCTGAGTAGGATCCAGTACTATGGTGACCATAGAACTGGAGATCCAAGACATAGTGACCCATCCCACATCATCAGAAAGTCAAGACTGCCCAAGAATAGATGATGCGAGGGCGCAGTGATCTCTCTCCAACACACTTAATCTCTCTCTCTCTTTCTCTCTCTCTCTCTCTCTCTCTCTCTCTCTCTCTCTCTCTCTTTCTCTCTCTCTCTTCTGTCTCTCTTTCTCTCTCTCTTTCTCTCTTTCTCTCTCTCTCTCTCTTTTCAGCCATAACTCAGCAGAGAAAAACCGGAAGAGATGCGAAAACGCAACCAAAGCTAGCACAATGATAGCATGTAAATGAGCCAAAGACAGCCAACATTTCTTGCTCCTCTTATGTGACAGGTCGAAACTTTTGCCGACGGCGAGAAACAAGGATTGACTGATGTTCATATAAAGGAAAAATGTTAGAAAGGCGATGGAAAGAGAAGGAAAGAGAGAAGAAAAATATGGAAGTGCAGACGAACGTGAAGAGAGAGAGAGAGAGCGAAAGAGAGAGAGAGAGAGAGAGAGAGAGAGAGAGTTACCCCCTCTGTCTGTCTTCCAGTCCCTCGGGCTGTCTTTGTCTATGTCTCTCTCTTGTTCCCTCTTCCAACCCTCTCTCTCTGTCTCTTCCTCACTCTCTCTTGCTCTTTCTTTGCCCCCCCCCCCCTCTCTCTTGTCTATCTCCCCCACGTTCTCTCTCGATCTTGGTTACTTAGGCTTATCACATCTTTGCTTTGTCCTGCAGACAGGCTTCCTTAAAACAACAACAACACAACCACCCAACCCATAAAAACTCACCCAATCTCGCACCCAATCTCAATTTCTTTTCCTCTTTCTTTTGTTCCAACAGGTCAGCCTACTCGTGACGGGCAAGTTGGACCGGGAAGTGACGTCACAGTACCGCCTGATGCTGGTCGCCCAGGACGGGGGCACGGTGCCCAAGACGGGGTCAATGCCCGTAGAGGTCAATGTCAAGGACATCAATGACAACCCTCCTGTCTTTCATCCCCACCTCCTCAACGTATCGCTGGACGAGACGACGTCACTGCGGTCTGTCATTCTCACGTGAGTATATAGTGTATTGTTTTGCTGTGTTGGTGATGGTGGTGGTGTTGTTGATGTAGTGGTGCATGGTCTAAGCAGTGTTTGATTCCCTTTACGCCGCAAAAACCCACACGTGTTTCTTTTTCCCTTTTAGGATAACTCCGAGAATTGTGCGTGAGATGTAACAGTTGTACCGTAAATGATGTGACAGCTTTCAAGAAAAGGAAATGAAATAAATGGAATTTGTTGAAATGACTGACATTAAAACCTTACATAATCTGAGAAAATTGTTGCATTTTTCTCTTTCAAATCGTTGGTATATACCAGTTGCAAATTATGACATTTTAGTTGTTATTAGGTCAGCAGGACCTATCCGATTTACGATGCAGTTAGGGTCGACGACGTCTTCAAATGGGGCATCCTCCATTTCGCTCATGATCATGAAGTGGGTCAGAACCAGGATCGAAATAAGCATGCGCTTTTCGTGGGAAGAAAAAAGACAGAAATCGTGATCTTTTGAGATACATTTCTCGGACAAGCCAAACAAATAAACTAAAACGATTTTAAGTGCAGATTTGAAGCCGATAGGCAGATTCGGGTAGGGGGCAAAAACTTTCTGAGCCAGCTCGAATGCTGGGAGCTTTTGAATCAAAAAGTAATGCAAAGTGCTTGTTTATGAGAGCGAAGGACGTTTCAATCGATTGAAATCACGTGAGCGGGACAGCTAAGATTACTCAAGTGTTTCTTTTTCACTTTTAGGATAACTCCGAGAATGTTGCGTTGAATTAAGCAGTTGTGACGTAAATGATGTGACAGCTTTCAAGCAAAAATTAGAAGAAATGGAATTTGTTGAAATGACTGAAATGTGAAGCGGCAAAAAAGCCTGCATCGGTGCACTGCCTTCGTCTTTTACACTGAAAATATTAAGTGTGGTAATACAACTCATCTTTGAGTGAAACTGAAAGTAACAGTGTTCTCTTAGAGTTATTTTAGAAGACTCAGTATAATCTTCACAATATCAAGACGCTATATACAAGTGCCCCTATCCCTTTCAAGAACTCAAGTGATTTGATCAGCAAGAAAAAGTTTAATCGAGCCAAAATAAGACAAAATTCAATTTAGCCTTTCGTTCATACCTTGCAAGACTCTACGACCTCGATACACCCCCCCCCCCCCCCCTTCATGAACTCTCATCTGTGTGTCTGTCTCCCTGCCCCTCTCTCTCTCTCTCTCTCTCTCTCTCTCTCTCTCTCTCTCTGTCTATATATCTCTCTACCTCCATCTTTCCCCTCTCTCCTCACTCTCCCTCGCTCCGTCTCAGCCCCTCACCCCCACCCCCCCTCTCTCTCTCTCTTTCTCTCTCTCCCTCTTCTCTCTGGATCTTATTACCTTGCACAGACTGGCCCTCACCGGGTTTTTAATTAGAGAATAATTCATTCCGATTGAGAAAATCGCGCTTCTCCGATATCTTTGTGGATGCACACGTGTTGTGTGTGGTACGCGCTAGATGTAGAGGCCAGAATGGCAGCAAAGAGAGAGAGAGAGAGAGAGAGAGAGAGAGAGAGAGAGAGAGAGAGAGAGAGAGAGAGAGAGAGAGAGAGAGAGAGACAAGACAAGACAAGACAAGACAAGACAAGACAAATTCTTTATTAACGAGGGTAATGACATAGGCAAACAGGTGCTTGTTCACATCCAGAGAGAGATAGAGAGAGATATTGATTTGTAGAGGTAAAGATCGAAGGTATTTATCTCGAGCGTGTGTTGTTCATTGTTTGCCCCGTATTTGAGCTGTGGCACGACTTCTCATCGTCAATTACACTCTGTTCTCCTGTGTTGGTTATTTGTCTCTGTGAGGGTGCATGTGTGTGTGTGTGTGAGGGGGGTAGGGTGGTGGTGGTGGTGTGTGGGTGGGTGGGTGGGGTGGGTGTGGTGGTGATTCCTTAACTCGCCAGCGTGCAATCAAGTGAAACACGCATCTTCTTGGCATCGGTCTGGATTAGTTTCGTGCTTTGCCATGCGTGAATACAAGCTGACAGAAAGATGGAGTAGAAAATCATTAGATGAGACTTGGTGAATACGAGATCAGAAACTGTAGGCAGATCTGGGGGCAAGTTGCATTACGGCTTTGCTTGGCGGCTAGAATTCCTGTTTAGCAGAACGATTAGAGCGGTTATAGAGTCCTAGCGTCCAGGAGGGTGTTCAAATGCTGAGCAGATTTTGTCCCAGGTCAAATGCCAAAGAACAGCAAACATGACGGGCAAAGCGGGCAAGGATGAAATTAAAAATGACATATTTGTGAGATGTTGAAGAAGAGCTTTCAGCTGTAAGAAATTAAAGACACTTTGTCTGTGAACTCTAATCTCCCATAACAATAATTTCTAGTTAAAACCACCCACCACCCCCCCCCCCCCCCACCCCATGTCAGAGGTCATGTAGACCACCACAAGAACAGATCTTGCTCGAGGCCGCGCCCTAATTGTTCGTTTATTATTTTTTTCGTGATTTATTATCTGAATAAAATCGTAAATCCAAAAACAAGTGACTGCCAACGTTCTTTGAATAAAAATTTGAATACAAATTTGAATAAAATCGTGTTAAACTGTGAACCCGAATCAATGGTGTTTGACGTATCCGCAGGTTCAACGTGACGGACGCGGACAAGGAGGCGAACGGTCAGCGCAATTTTCGCTTCAGCCCCTCCATGGCCCCGGAAGTGACCAAGTACTTCGCCCTTAACTCGACCACCGGTCAGATCAGCGTGGCGGCGCCACTGACCGAGGTCCAGGGCCAAGTCATGGAGGTCAAGGTATGTTGTTGTTGCAAACAAGTTTTCTACAATAACAGTTTTGTTTAATCTTGTGATGGTATCATGAATCATTGGCATTTTAGAATCAACAACCAGCTGTAAGCTTATATGGGTGATAAGCTACATATGCAAGGCACACTCAGATAATGATTGCCTGCTGTTAGACTGATTCATCTACGGAGAGAGTCAGAGAGAGAGATGGCATATATACAGCCACACAGACAAATAGACAAAAATGCAAAAGAACACGAGTCATTTTAGAACATTACAATACAAGACAAGACCAGACCAGACCAGACACCACACCACACCGCACCGCACCACACCACACCACACCACACAACACCACACCCCACAACACAACACAACACAACACAACACAATCTCAAAATAAGAAATTACATTGTGGCTGGCCATGAACGCACAACAACATTTAAACACATCAATATAAGGAACACTCTATCTAATTTCAAACCGGTAGAGTGTTTACCACTGTTATGTCATCACAAGGATTGTTTAGAATAAGCACTATGCTTGAGTGAGAAATCCTAAATGCCATATGTTGTTTATTTCACGATACAAATTGAATAGAGTCTTTTTTAAACCAGGTGGAGTGTTCTGACGGAGGTTCGCCCCCCTTGGTTGGCGAGGGGACGGTCAAGGTGTCCGTAGCGGACAGCGGGAACACCAGACCCAGGGCTTTCCTCAGTCTGCTCTTTGGTGGCAACGTGTCAGAGTATGCACAGCCGGGTACCGTGGTAGCGCACGTGCGCGTGGTGGACCCGGATGTAGGTCTAGAGGGCGTGGTGACCTGCTCCGTTATCAGCGAGGCTCTGGAGCTTCAGGCGCTTGACGTGGACCGCTACAAGGTACGGTGTCAGATGTTCATTTGTTTGCACTTTTTGTAGTCTACGTGGACCGCTCGCTACAAGGTACAGTGTCAGATATTTGTTTGCACTTTTTGTAGTCTACGTGGACCGCTCGCTACAAGGTACAGTGTCAGGTGTTCATTTGTTTGCACTTTTTGTAGTCTACGTGGACCGCTAGCTTCAAGGTACAGTGTCAGATGTACATTTGTTTTCACGTTTTATAGCCAACGTTGACTGCTGGGTACCGTTGTCGTTACATTTTATTCACTTGGAACTGCATTGTATGGTCATGCATATTATTGTATAATATTGAATATAGCTATTTCATATGTTACGTGGATTTCCATTGGTCAATTGGGCAAAACTGAGCTCATTGTAAAAGTGATATCGACGACATTTCCGTCGATATCAGTTTTGATATCGACGACCTCTTTATTGCTTCCCCACTTCAAAAACAAAAACACCTAAATTTAAAAACAAACAAATATATATGAAAATGTAATGATCCCAGAATTTAGTTGAGCAAGTGACTAAAGACTTTTTGAAAGAAAAGACATTTTTAAATACTGAAAAGTACAAGAAAAGAGTGAACAAAAAGAAATAATAATCAGAGGGAGGGATATGGAACAGCCAAAACTGAGACAAATACTTTTGTAATTTCTTTACAGTAAATACAAAATGTCCAGAGAATTAGCAATATATCTAACATTGACTGACTGTGTGATGATATCTTCTGCTATTGGTCTGTTTCGACAGTGATATCAAAATCTCGACCTCCGGTCTCGATTTTGATATCACTGTCTCAACAGACCATAGCAGAAGATATCATCACACAGTCCGTCAATATTGGGTAATATTATTTTATGGATCATTTCAGAGCCCCCGCGTGAAGACTTCTTCCATTTTTACTACCTTTATTTTTCGGATTTACTGTTCAGAACGCCGGTAGATTATTTACCTCCAGTTAAATTAAGACTTCCTCATTCTACATTCCTTATTGTATATGTGTTTTTTTTCGTGGTCTGAAATGGGGGGTATTGTTGTTTTATGTTATCACCAGGTGATCGTGGTGAAGGTCATGGACAGAGAGGTCCAGCCCACGCACGAGGTCAGTGTCAACTGCCGTGACGCCGGTTCCCCTTCGCTGGACACCACGGTCCACTTCACCGTGCACGTGCTGGATGAGAACGACAACGCGCCACGCTTCAGTGAAGACGTGTACTATGCCACGGTGACTGAGAACAACGAGGTGGGCCTACAGGTGGCCAGGGTACGCGCCAGGGACCCCGACATTGGAGACAACGGCAAGGTTAGTCGATACATTGGGATATGATACCTGTGTTGCCATCCAGAGTTCACGCGTAACTAAGCTTTAAAGCAATATTGCAAACATAGTCTGTTTGTTTACAGACATACATTTAGGTTTTCCGATTTCTTAAGTGTGTTTTCTTCAACACCTTGTGCACACTGTACATTCAAACATACTGTGAACTCAGAGATCTAGCGTTTTAGTCCTCATTTTAATACTTTATAGTAGAATGCCACAGAGCAAAATTTAGTTGTTAGATGTTGGCCGAACCGATTTATAGCTGTGTTATAGTTTCTCTATTTCAAACAAATCACACGTGTTCCATGTCCACGTGTTTCAGACACATCCCTCGCTAGTGATTACGTCTTGTCTATGGATTGTTTGTCTATATTCACTCTTTCAAAACCAACACAACACAAACCCGACAGAGTTATTTTCAGAATTCGTATACTGATTAAAAATGTTAATATTATGTTTTCAACCCAGGTGGACTACACCATCTTCTCTCCCCGCGGAGACCCCGGTGTCATCATCGACGAGAGCGGCTACATCATCGCCACTAGGTTCTTCGACCACGAGCGCAACCACCAGCTGTCGTTCGACGTGGTGGCCACGGACCGCGGGGTTCCCAAGAAGAGCTCCACGGCCACCGTCATCCTGACAGTTCAGGACGTCAATGACATCACGCCGGTCTTCAAGCAGGACTACTACGAGGTGCAGGTGCCGGAGGACATGAAGGTGGGCACCACGGTGGGCAAGGTCAGCGCGGAGGACACGGACAGCAACAACAACGGCAGGGTCATGTACTCGCTGGCCTGGGAGAACCCTCAAGAGTTCGCCTTCTACAGTCCCATGGACGCCCACATCCCGCTCTTTGTGTCCCCCGAGGGAATCCTGACCCTGGAGCGGCAGCTGGACCACGAGATGACGTCGGAGTACAACCTCCTCGTGCTGGCCACGGACGGGGGAGAAACCCCGCGCACCGGTACCGCCAGGATCTCCGTCCTCGTGGAAGACGTCAATGACAACCCGCCTCAGATCGTGGTGCCGGACCCCCACAACGTCTCCGCTGTGGTCGTGGCCACGGACACCAAGCCTGGATCCAGGCTGCTTATGGTGGTGGCGCGCGACATCGACCAGCAGGATGGGTCCCTGCTACACTACCACCTGGCCAGGACCACGCCCTTCGTTAGACTCAACGGCGAGAACGGCGTGATGACTCTCGCCAGGGCTTTAAAGAACCGAGACATAGGCAGGCATCGGGTAACCGTGGTGGTGACGGACTCGGGAACACCACCCAAGGCTAGCAACGCGAGTTTCGATCTGGTGGTGTTCGCGGCCAACGCGTCGGAAGGTACGGGTCACGGGGACCGCGTGGAGCATCTCCTGATCGTCGTCATCCTGGGCTGCGTCACTGGCATCATCACCGTCGCCGTCATCGTCACCATCGTCGTCATCCGCCGCGCCGACCAGCAGCGCAGGAAGTACCGGGAGCGCCATGACGTCAAGCCGGTGGGAGAGAAGGCCGCGGTGGAGTTGGGCAGCGCCCTCATCGTCAGCAACCTCTCCCCCGACACCGCCACCATCACCAAGGCCCACCACCACCCCCACCTCGGAGGGGGCAGCAACCACGGCGGCTCGAAGGACGCGACGTTTGAAGAGGACAGCTTTCCCGACAAGTCTGTGAGTACTTACTACGTACGTATCGCCCTTTTCTTACTAACCCCGTCGTCGTCGTTGTTGTCTTGTGGTGGGAACACGTTTTGACAGACGCCTAACACTGCATTGTCACAAGCAGTCGCATACAAGCAAGAGACACTAAACGTGCAGGCACCCCTTTTCTTTAGTGCATGCGTTGAGAATGTAGAGAAAACCACTGTCCTGTACAGACACCGAACACCATTGTCTCAAGCAGTCGCATACAAGCAACAGACACTTAATTTCTTCTAGTGCATGATTTGTGAATGTTGTGATATATATAGCCAGTGTCTTTTTTAAGAGCGAACACCATTGTCTCAAGCAGTCGCATACAAGCAACAGACACTTAATTTCTTCTAGTGCATGATTTGTGAATGTTGTGATATATATATAGCCAGTGTCTTTTTTTTAAGAGCGAACACCATTGTCACAAGCAGTCGCATACAAGCAGAGACACTAAACCTTGAACAAGTCTTTCTAGTGCTTGCACGATTTGCAAATGTTGAGATATAGAATTATAGCCACTGTATTTTACAGAAACTGACATGAACACCATTGTCACAAGTAGTCGCATACAGGCAAAGACAATTAAATATGTGCATGCACTTTGTCTAGTGCTTGCATTTGAAATGTTCTGGTAGCCACTGTCTTTTACTACAAACAACGAGCACCATTGTTACAAGCAGTCGCACACAGGCAAGGACATCTAAACGTTCATATGCACTCTTTTTGGAGCATGCGTAGTGAATGTGATGGCCGCTGGCTTTTTGGGAGATATATGAACTTATTCGAAATTAATAACGGACAGCCCTCTGTGACCCCATTCAGAGAATTATGGATATCGGGCGCTCAATTACAGATGGGTAGGACATTTGTCGTAGTATGATCGGTAAATACCCCCCCAAAGTCAACAGCCAATTCATCCTCATGTCCTTCGTTTGGATTTAGTCTTCTGTCCGTGTCTGGTGATTACCCTGTTTGGGAGTATTACCAAGCATGAACGACTGCTTGTACACTCTGTGTGTGTATGTTTAAGCGCTTTTTGATTTCCATATATATATGATATAGATGCTTTTAGATAATGCTGCCGTGTCGGTTGTGCAGTATACAGTGTGTGTTGTGGAATTGTATGAAGTTTGTCGTTTACACCTTGTAATAGTTTGAACAGCTTTTCGTCACTGAGGCTTGTTTAAAAAAACCCACGTTAACTTGTTTCTTTGCCGTTTTTTTCCACCCCTTTCGTCCTGATTGCTTTCTTTCTTCCTTTCTGTCCTTTCTGTTTTCTTCAGTCGATTTTCTTTATGTGTTTACTTACTTTCCATTTAGCATGCAGTAGCGCAAAGGAAAATGAAAAAATATTTAGTTCCATGTGTGTCTTAAATCTGTTACGATCCACAGCCGTTAACACGACTAGAAACAGAAAAAACTGTCACGGTTAATCGTGTTTTGTATTTGACAACGTAAATGTGTAAAATAAATACGACCATATTTTTGTTGTGCTCGAACGGAGGTTCGGTTGAGAACTTTAAAAGGATTGAATCTTTTCCTCAACACCAGCGGGGAATTAAAATATTACTACATCCGCATGACGTAGATATCGATGTAGTAGATGTTCACATACACAACGAAAACGTGTCCAAACCTAAGTAATAGTACTATCCCATTGTGACATGCAAAACGGCTCCCCTTTCTCTCCGGTACTTTTCCTCCCTTCATAGACAAAGGATCCGGTAATGAAAAACAAGGTTCCGATAAATTAAAACATAATATGAAGACATCCGCATGACGTATAATGGATGTTAACACGCAGAACAAACAAGTCGCGTAAGGCGAAAATACAACATTTAGTCAAGTAGCTGTCGAACTCACAGAATGAAACTGAACGCAATGCCATTTTTCAGCAAGACGGTATACTCGTAGCATCGTCAGTCCACCGCTCATGGCAAAGGCAGTGAAATTGACAAGAAGAGCGGGGTAGTAGTTGCGCTAAGAAAGATAGCACGCTTTTCTGTACCTCTCTTTGTTTTAACTTTCTGAGCGTGTTTTTAATCCAAACATATCATATCGATATGTTTTTGGAATCAGGAACCGACAAGGAATACGATGAAAGTGTTTTTAAATTGATTTCGACAATTTAATTTTGATAATAATTTTTATATATTTAATTTTCAGAGCTTGTTTTTAATCCAAACATAACATATTTATATGTTTTTGGAATCAGAAAATGATGGAGAATAAGATGAACGTAAATTTGGATCGTTTTATAAATTATTTTTTTTTTTACAATTTTCAGATTTTTAATGACCAAAGTCATTAATTAATTTTTAAGCCACCAAGCTGAAATGCAATACCGAAGTCCGGGCTTCATCGAAGATTACTTGACCAAAATTTCAACCAATTTGGTTGAAAAATG
>NC_090245.1:43759284-43791784 GCF_037325665.1 Littorina saxatilis | reverse complement strand
TCACTTTATCCCTCCCCTCTCTCTCTACCTCCTCCCGCTCCCCCCCCCCCCCTGCCCCTCCTCCTCCACTCCCTTTTTCACTCCTCTTCCATTTTCAGCTAATGGCTCGTAAAGTCCCATCGATGAGGGCATGTGACAGGAAAATGATCGTCGCCACTTTGAACGGTTCCCAGGGAACTCTTGTTACACCACTCTGGCGCTCTGACTACTTCAGACACCCCCCCCCCCCTCTCCCCAACCCCAACTCTCCAACCGCCTCTCAAGAGCCACTCACCATTTTCATCTCCAATTTTCCTAGCAAGCAGCATGAAGAGTGAAATCAGGTTCCTCCATTTCGGGCAAAGAGAAAGGGCGAGTGGGTTGAAAGTGTCGAGTTTTGTTAGTGTACAATAATATGGATGGATTCCGGTTGCGCGGTTAATTTTTCAAGAGGAGAGGAGGAGGTAAACTTCCGAGGTTTTGTGTGAAAGAATAACAAGAGTGCGAAGAAGAGTCAATGTTTCGTATTGGACTGATCGATGATGTCGGTTTTAACCTGCGTGACGATCTGTTTAAACGTGAAACGTCTGGTTAGCTTTGTTCTTGAGATTGGGGACGAAGAATCCTTAAATCTTTCGTAACTTTTGTTATAAGTGCAGGGTAAACTCTTTTAAATACATTTTCTACACTAGAATCTCAGTACGGGGTAAACAAAAATGTAATCGACTTCAGTTCAGATAGTTAAATAAAAAAAAAGCAACAAAAAAGCAGGCGGTTATACAATGATTTATTTTACGGCAACTAGTAGGAATCTGAGTATTTGTCGAGATAAATATCGGATAATTACTATTTGTTCAAATACAACAAAGTTGGTTGTATTTGCTACATCAGTGGCCCGATTGTTACAGTGTAAGAGCCCGCAGCTTGGAATTCTAGGGAATTTGATTGTTGACTAGTCTTTGAAGTTCCACGAGCAGTCGTATTTTGCAACCGCTGACAATGGCTTTGT
Organism: Littorina saxatilis; assembly: GCF_037325665.1. Classification (NCBI taxonomy): domain Eukaryota; kingdom Metazoa; phylum Mollusca; class Gastropoda; order Littorinimorpha; family Littorinidae; genus Littorina; species Littorina saxatilis. The sequence continues at coordinate 43,790,796 of NC_090245.1, read as the reverse complement.
AAAGCGTCGTTTGAAGGACGAGGTTCTTCTGAAAGAGTTGTTTGTGGGACTAAGGTTTATATCATCGCACAGACAAGCGATACATGAGTGAGAGGCAGGCCGCAAGCGATGACTCTCTGAATCTAGCGTTCGTTACCAAAACTGCTTTTCCTCTTTGTCACAAACACACAAATCATACCGCCATCATTTGTATTCGCCTTTCATCTTGGGGGCCAGACAGCGACCAGTAACCACTTTCCCTCTCGATCGGCCCGGCCGGCGCAGGACCATTTTTCTCTACTCGACTTCCGCAAACCCTCTTCTACCATCCCCACCCCCCCCCCCCCACCCCCACCCCATCCCTTCCCCCAACCCCTTGGTCTCATCTTTCCATTAAACTGGGACAGCGTGAAAGGAGGGACTTGAGAGTGTCTTGGCCTTGCGACGCTCTGCCCAAAGACCTCCACCAAGCTGACCACTTTTGGAATGAGTCTTAAAACAGATAGGAAGTCTTGAAAGAGAGAGTTTTCAAATGAAGGTTAAATTACTGAAGAAAAGTCTGAGAAGATGCGGTCTCAAAGTGGGGGTAGTCTTAATAAAAATTGAGGTTAAAGCCATATGTACTCGATGACTATACACGCTAATTGCTTTACCAACAGCTGGAGACATGCTAAATTAAGTTCCCTGCAAAATATTGTGGCCTAGGACCCCTTCAATGTCCAAGAAAATGGGTAAAATAGTGGAGGGAGTCGTGAAGAGGCGGTTCAATTTAATCCCACCTAAATCCAGAAGTGTGAGAAAACGAGATCTGAAAGTAGAGGAAGTCTTAAAATGCAGGTCCTTCGAAACAAAGCTTTCATTGTACTCATGTTCTGCAACGCGCCGGCGGGCTGGCCGAGACCGACAGGCTGAGAGACTTGAGAAGGGGATGGGGATGGGGAGCTGAAGGAGGGGAGGAGAGCAGGGGCAGCCAAGGTGATCGATGGACGAAGCGCGGGAACTAATTAGATTCGTCACCGCGCTCTCTCACTGGCGGCACTAAGCGTATCACCCCAGTCGCCCGCCGCCATTACAAGTGGCCCCACAATGCAACAGCTTTCGGCGTGCGGATGACGTCTCGACCGAAGATGAAAGCGAGGCCCGCTGATAAATATTGTCATGGATCTTCGTTGATAAGCATGAGCATGCTCTGATAACGCAGTGTTGGATATAACGTTGATAAATATTATCATGGATCTGCTCGTTGACACTCAAGCGGTTTTGAGTATGCTCAGAGCGCGCAGTGTGTGATATAGCACTATATCCTACGATCTCTCATTGCTGCATGGGCACTCCTTCTGACATCACTGTGGACTTTTAGAAACTGTCCAGAGATTGTTGGTGATTCTTTTTGAATCCCTTCAATAACGCTTCCGTAACTGCTTAATCGCTTTAAATCTAAGCCCCCGGTTTTCCGTAAAAGCCCCTTTTGCAATGGACAAATTCCTTGCACAAACACACCAGAGTGAAGGCTTTGAATCTGAACGTGGGCACGTCCAGCCCGTTACATCATCATCAACAAGCCGGCAGGTCCCCAAGCTCCTGTTTTCGCCGCGCATGGTGTCTGTTGTCGGGTCTGCAGGGATTTCCCGATATCACGAGCGGACCCCAAGCCTCCAGACGTCGGCGCAAATTAGTCAGAGACGTGCGTGTCGCCGACAGCTCCGTTAATCCGCTGTCAAAACGGCTTCTTTCGCGTCGCTGATGTTCGATAAAGCTGTTTCCTCCGCAGTTTAATACCCCCCCCCCCCCCCACACACACACACACACACACACCACCAACCCGACCACGCCTTCCACGTATTGGGCCGCCACCTTTGTCGTTCAGCACCATGTTTGTACACCCGTGAATGTACTGTAGACTTGTTCTCTCCTTTTTTCCCCAGAGTTCCTCCTCTTCTACTATTACCTAGTCCTATTCTTCAACAAACTCGAAGGACTTTTGTCATTCACCATTATGCGTTCTTCTTCTCTTTTCGCTATCATCACTCCCCTGCCCATCCGCCCCCCCCCCCTCCTGTCCTAAACCCCCCCCCCCCCCGCGCCCACCCCTGATAAAAAAAAGCTACGAAAATCACCATATATAAAAATTATATCCCATCGACGCCTGCTACACACTCCCACTCCGATTCCCTGTTCCCCCTCCCCCCATAATGCCCCCCACCTATCCCTTCTCCAACACACTCCTCCATCCGTTGTGAAAACCGGCAGGCAATCGCTACTGACCATCGAGCGAAGGGAAGGACAACATTGCCCTCATCAATGGCCTGATCGTCGCCTGAGCGTTGACCCTTGGTTACGTCTCAACGCCCCGTGTTTTGACAGGTCTTTCGCTCGTCTGCCTCTCCTAGTTCAGCGCGCTCAAGTCTGGTGTTGGCTATGCCGGGTATAAGGACGAACACTGCTTTTTGTGTGGTGAATGGGTTTTTATTATTTTTATTTTCATTTTTTTATTTTTTTTATCGATGAAGTATTTGCTTGCAGTTTCGGTGTCTTTGTGGCTGAATATTGAATGTACCTTGTTTGCGAGGTGTTAATAATTATTGTCTGTCCGGAATTCTACCTGGTACACGTTTAGACTTGCAGTTTTGGCCGACCAATCTATCTGACTGTGTCTGTCTGTCAGTCTGCCTGTTTGTCTGTTTCTCTCTCTCTCTCTCTCTCTCTCTCTCTCTCTCTCTCTCTCTCTCTCTCTCTCTCTCTCTCGATCGCCCCCCCCTCCCTCTTTCTCTCTCTCGCATTTTCTCTCTTCGATTGTGTCCCACACAAGAAAGCAACTGATGTCCTGAGTGCAACAAGGTTCAGTCCTATAGCCCTCGTAGTCGAGTACAGTTTTCTGTCTTGTGTGGCGAGTTTCGCTGACCCTTTCCCAAGAGTTGTGGACCAACGGCGAAGATTTGTTTGAATGACCTGTACCAACACACCACGGGCCCTCGTGTCACCGTGAACGAACCTGGAATTCTCCACGGTCAAGATCATTTCCTCGATCGTCACTCCTGAGAAGTGTTGCATCGATTGTGTTTAGTTATGAAGGGCGAGGGTGGTAGGGGGATGGGAGGGGGGGGCGTGTGAGTGTTGTGGTTTTTGATAGTTTGATGCGCTCTTTGTTGTTTGGTCGTGCTTGTTGTGTTATATCGATCTGGCATGAACGTGATTTCCTGAGCTTACGAGGCTTGCGTTCACGTTGTCTCTGTCTTCTTATCTCCGTGTATTTCTGAACACACGTACGCGCGCGCACTCACACACACACGCACACACACACACACACAAACGCACACACACACACACACACACAGAGGCACTCGCCTGTCTCTTTTTCTTGTTGACTGTCTGTCTGTCCCCACTACTCTCTCTTTCTCTCCCCCTCTCCCTCTATCTCTCTCTTTCTGCGAAAGAATGTGTATGAGTGCGCCTTGAGTCGCCTTGTGGTGAGATATGTGCGCGTTATAAATTCTCGTATTATTATTATTATTAATATTATTATTTCTCTCCCCCTCTCCCTCTATCTCTCTCTCTCTAAAATATGTTTCTCTATTTCTCCCTCCCTCTTTCGCTTCCCCCTGTCTCTTTCTTTGAAATTGATGTCTTTATTTTTCCTTTTTGTGTGTGTCTCCCCCTGTTTCTTTGCTTTGCTACCCTGATTAAAGAAGCATGATAGTTTACACAGGCAAAAACGAGCCTGGCTAATCTTGATCCTAGTTGATTAGTTCCCCTTTTTTTGGTCCTGGAAGCTTTTCTGCTGCAACTGGAAAGCTGTTTTGTTATTGTAATACTGTGCTTGTTTAGCTCTACTTTTTGTCTCTTTTCTTGTCTTTTCTGGTCTTGTCTTGTCTTTCAATTTCTTCCATTTTTCCTTTTCTCTCTCAATTGTTTTACTTTTTTTGTGTTTGTTTTAAGTTCGTTTACTTTTTTATGTTTTACTCTTTTTTGTACTGTCTTCCTTTTTCTTCTCTTGTTTTTTTGTGTGTGTTTTTCTTTCACTTTCTTTGCCGTTCTTTCCTTTTTCTGATTTTCTTTCCTTTCTTGTTTCTTTACTCTTATTATTTCTTGTGTTTGTGTCATTGCTTACGTATTTCTTTCATATGTGCTGATAAAAAGCTGTTTGTTATTAAATTAAAAACACCTCTTTTTTGTGTTTGTGTCTTTATATATATATGTCTCTGTGTTTTTCAATCTTCTGTTCTTTTCTGTTCTTGTCTTTTGTTATCGTGTCGTGTATGTCTCTTTGCTTTTGTTTTTCTTTTGCTTTGTTCTTTTCTTTCTTTTTTCGTTTTCTTGTCGATCCTTTTTTTCTTTTTCTTTGTTTGTTTGTTTGGTTGGTTGGTTTTCTTTCTTTCTTTATTTGGTGTTTAACGTCGTTTTCAACCATTCAAGGTTATATCGCGACGGGGAAAGGGGGGAGATGGGATAGGGGAAAGGGGGGAGATGGGATAGAGCCACTTGTTAATTGTTTCTTGTTCACAAAAGCACTAATCAAAAAATTGCTCCAGGGGCTTGCAACGTAGTACAATATATGACCTTACTGGGAGAATGCAAGTTTCCAGTACAAAGGACTTAACATTTCTTACATACTGGTTGGTTGGTTCTGTCTTTCTTTCTAGTTATGTCTTGCTCTTTTTGTTTCTATCTTTTTTCATTTGGACAATTAACATCAAGTCCGTTATTTGGGGGGGGGGGGGGGGGGGGGGAGAGACCTAAATGATTATCTTTGTGATTGTAGAATCTGGGGTGTATTGTATTATATTCGACTTTGGTTGAAATAACTGCAGCAAATAGATTTGAAAAAAGAAAAAAAAGAAAATGTTCTGTCATTCTGTGTGCACTTGTTCCACCCCTTGCTCTCTCTATAGATATCTATAGTTCTTTTACCCACTTCCGTTTCCTCTGCCCACTCTGATGCTTGTGGTTATATTTTCTGGTACCTCAAGTACAGTTTTTAAAATATATACACACAAGTCTTGCATTTGGTGTAATTTTATCACACAAAATGCATCGCATTTTTGCCTTCCTGGAGCATGCTTCAGAAAGAGTGCAATTTAAGTGTACATCTATTTCGCCCCACAAGAAGAACATCTTGAAAGCTGAGCTGGTATCCGGTTGTCATAACAACATAACATTGTAAGGCTTCAGTTCGCGGAGGAGAAAAGACAGAGAGAGAGAGAGAGAGAGAGAGAGAGAGAGAGAGAGAGAGAGAGAGAGAGAGAGAGAGAGAGAGAGAGAGAGAGAGAGAGAGAGAGAAGATTTTCTGGGTGCCCAGAAAGGAAGTAATTAGAATTGATTTGTTTCTTGCTGCAGGCTCTGGAGTTAAAACCTTATTTTTGAAATACAATTATCTTTCATTTAACCTTCTTTTTGTCTTTTTTTTGTTTTGTTTCTTTTAGCAGTGTTTTGTTTTGTCTTGTGCAGTTGAAACGAGGGTATCTGTTGTTGGTTCTTTCTTTCTTTCTTTCTTTCTTTTTTTTTCTACAATTTCTTTCTTTTCTTCCTTTCTTTCCTTCTGTCTTTCTTTCGTTCTTTCTTTCTTTCTTTCTTTCTTTCTTTCTTTCTTTCTTTCTATTTAAGTTAAAACGAAGCGTACAGAAAAGCGTGCTGTGCAGCACAGCGCAACCACTACCGCGCTAAACAGGATCATTAATTTCACTGCATTTTGCACGAGCGGCGGACTACGGTCATTGTGAAAAAATGCAGTGCGTTCAGTTTCATTCTGTGAGTTCCACAGCTTGACTAAATGTAGTAATTTCGCCTTACGCGACTTGTTTTGTTATGTCAAGGAACCCACTTTGCAGCGAACGTTCTTCTTCACTTTCTGTAAGCTTTACACCACCACACCTTTGCTGGTCACGACAAGACGAGGTGGGGTAGCTGGTGTGTCATCAACGTTGCTATTCAGCACCTGCAGCTTTAGGGGAGTTTTTGGCGTGATCGGATAGAAGCATCTCATGGATTTCCCATTTTGCAAACTTGAAACACTACGCGCGGAAATTAACCACCCGATGAAGCTTGTTGCCAACACGTGTTTTTTTGTTTTTGTTTGTTATCTTAGTTTCGCGTCATCGGGATGAACTCTTTTACATTTTGAAGACGAGGCCGACTACTTCTAGTTTTCTTCCGGTAGTTATGTTATCTTTATATTTTATTGATGCGAGGAGGAGAGCAATTCGTGGTAAGATCATCTGAGCAGGAAACAAGATGCAAGTGATACCCCTGAATAACTGTGTCAATGAGGTTTTTGGCTTCTTTGTTTTCTTGCTCGTTTAAAACATCTCCGTGAGTTTTCTGATTGTTTTTAAACAACACTATTAAAACATGTATTTCTTAACCATGTTATCTTGTCCTCTCTATAATAATTAATGAATGCTTATTGAATTCCCCCCCCCTCCCCCGGTCTTACTCCTCCTATTCAAACTACAAAAGATCCAAGTGATACCTTTGTGTAACTATGTTAAATGTTAATGAGGTTCTGATTTTCTCCTTCTATATATCACATGTTTTACATTTCTTCTCTAATGCTCGTGTGTTTTCTGATTGCATTTGGACACAAATATTAAAACAGAGGAATTTCCTTATTCGTGAAATCTTGTCGTTTCTAATAATTAATTAAGACTGAGTGCGTCCACCAACAGCAGAACATGAGCATCAACGTACACCGCTTTTGAGGAAAGGGAGAAACCCCGTCTTAGGAAAAGATCTTGAGTTTAACGAATTGATAGAACAAAGAAGCGGAAACAAACAAGAAACATGTCAAACAGGAGTCTTGGACGCGTTGTGTTTTGTTATCAGCAAAAGAAGATGACGAGGGAGAAGGAAATGGAGGAATAAAAGCATTGACGACGTGCCGGAATGCTTAGGAAGTGAAACGAAGGTGACAGGCATGTCACACAGAAGCCAACTGCACTGAAATAATGTAAAAACAAGTGAGTCACTATTCTCGTAGAAACAAGTTCAAACAAAATAAAAGAAGAAGAAATGGAGGGGTAAGGGCATAGTGCATAGAAAAGGAATATGAACGAACAGCTAGAACGTCCTCGGGGGGAAACGAGGATAAGCATGGCGTGTAGCAATCACCAGTACAGAAATAGTTTATCAACTTGCACCATTCTTGTATATCTCTGGCAAGTTTAAAAACAGGAAAAAGAAGTGGCACAGTAAATACGAAGAGAAGGAACACGGACGAACTCAGTGCTGGAACGTACATGGGCAGAAACGAAGACATGCATGTCATAGGCTACACCAGCTAACGGTAAATAAACTGCTCACGGTATTGTGTCAACATATAGGAAGGGTATTTCTTCCCAAATCGGAATAACAAATCGCGTTACGTCAACTTCGTTTATACAAAAGAACAGCGGGGAAAACGATTTTCTCCGGCGAGGCACTCCTGCGAAAACACGCAAACCGCGAGCATTTCACAGCAAACGACAGACAGTTTGCACTTTGCTGACAGGAAAATTCATTTTCCATATTCAGCCACGGTACTACTGGTCTCCCCTGCTCAACGCGCCGCTGGATGAGCTGTTCAGGAACCAAACCGAATAGGGAGAGAGCAAAATTCGGGATAAGATTGAGTTAGTGACTGAACGAAAATCAATTCTCTTTTCCGTTTTTAGTTCGTCTGCAGCAATGAATTTGTTAGGAGCTGTGTAGCGAAAGTTCTCCAAGTAACTTCAGACGAAGACGTGTGAATGGGCGCTGGGTTCAAAAGAAGGCGTTTTGCATGTTGAAAGTTTGACTGGAGAATAATAACCTGACTTGAGAAGAGCTCAAACTTTTTAACGGTTCCGTACATTTGACAGTAGTTGTTTCTTTTTGTAATGTGAGAAAGTGAAAGAAAAATATTGTCTAATGGCCTCAGTTTGATTGCAAACGGTAGTAAGTGTGTGTGTGTGTGTGTGTGTGTGTGTGTGTTTGTGTGTTAGTGTGTGTGTTAGTGTGTGTTTGTGCGTGCATGCGTGTGTGCGTGCATGCGTGTGTACGTACGTGTCTCTCTACATCTCTCTGTCTGTCATCGGTCAATTGTATGTCTGTACCTGTCTTTGTCTGTCTGTCTGCCTATGTCTGTGTCTTGGTGCGCTTGTGAGTGTGTCTGGTTAGGGTTGGGTTTAAACGTCGCACGAATCAATCTGTCAAAGTCCTCATGAACTCATTGACGAGACGACGACAAACAGAGAGAGCAAGAGACAGGAACAGATAGGGCCCCCAAGAAAAACAAACAAAACATAACCATCATGGAGGTCCGACCTCTTTTCTGTCAGCACCTGCCTAATTTCCGAGACAGGAAAAAGAAGAAAAAGAAAATAAATAATACAGAGAAAAAGAAGAAAAAAAAGGGGAAAAAAATCACCAGTCAGCCAATCCTTCATCCGTTGGCTCGGTCGGACTACGTTTTTAGCGTTGGGAGCACAGAGCTTGCACAGAAGCGGCGGAAAGGAGTAAAAAGGCATTTTTCTTTCTTCTCTCCGCAAGGAACAGCGGCACAATGTAAAGTTACAGAAAGTCAATAAACAGATCTGTCTTCGGCTTTTTGCCCTGTCGACGTGTGCGCGCTCTCTGGTACCTCTCGGAGCGACCTAAAGTGCGTTCTATTTGTCTGCCTCATCTGTGCCTCCTTGCCCTTTTTGTCTTCTTTGGCCCTTGTTTGCCTTTCTTCTGTGTGTGTGTTGTTGTTGCTTTTTGCCCCATGAAGTTTTGTTTTAATTCTTATTCTATTGATGTTTTTTCTGAGAAAATGGGTTATTTTGGGTTTGGATTAGTTTATTATTTTAGTCGAGGGAGAGAGAGAGAGAGAGAACGGAGGTAAGATGAAGAACAAGAACTGCGATGACCAAAATACAATGTAAAAAAAAAAAAAAGTAAAAAAAAGTCTTTGATACACAGTGCGGCCAAATCCTTTAAGAAACAACACTTTCGATTACTACAACAACGGATCCACACAGACAGGCAAACAAGCCAAAGCAAAACAAACCAATAAACCAGCCAAGGTTCGGACATATTTGGGGCACTTCACGACGATGTGCACACTCGCACCCTTGTCGATTTCGCATCAGCATAATGATTCGGTGATTACGGTTCACGCCGCGGATGCCCTCCGAGCGAAAACCGACCGATTCCTCGCTGGGTTCATCCCAGAAATGAAACCAGTCGTAACAAAGTGGAACTCATAAGGAGGGAGGGGGAGAGAGAGAGAGAGAGAGAGAGAGAGAGAGAGAGAGAGAGAGAGAGAGAGAGAGAGAGAGAGAGAGAGAGAGAGAGAAAAAAAATATCTCGGAGGTTATCTTGTCAAAAGAAAATGGATTAGCCCGACGAGAGAGTGGGAGAGGGAGAGAGAGGCGTGGATAGGGAAGCGCTGGAAGAAGCCGGAACGTGGTGCCACAGTTGCGCATGCGCAAGCGGAAGGAAGTCCAGAAGCCCGGAGATCGTATTTGCTTTATAAAAGCGCGCTGCAAGTCACGTGAGGGTGATAGATGGCGATGTAACACGCCGTACAGAGCATTAACTTCATCCCAGAGATTATCACAGAATCGCTCTGTGACAAGGACAGAGTGGCGTTTATTACAGAGAAAAATTGCCATCTGAACACCGTCACTGCCCCTGACAGCTAATTTTTATGTGATTTCCAGTCTAATGAATCGAAAAGGAAGACAAATCGCTATGCTGCGATGGTGTAAGGCAGCAAAGAGAACACAAATAAGAAAGAGAAAAAAAGGGATATTCTGCATGAACGTGTTGCCTGTTTTCAAAAGTGCATTCTGATTGGGATGGGGGTAGGGTGGGGGGTGGGGTCAACTAAAGTACGCTCAGTGTTCATTAAATTTCATTTGAAGACAAATGTGTACATATAGTTTTTGTATTTTAGTTTTTTGACCTTTTGGTTTTTATGTTAAGCGGATCACAATCGCATTATTTATAAGCTGAATTGTCTTTTTGTGTGTGTCTTTATTTTGCCTTTTTTATGCACAGAAACTCTGCTTGCTGCATGGGGCTCTGTGTGATTGATCTTCTATTAGCACAGGTCGTTTTCTTGAAAGTAAAATTATTTTCTGTTGGTAGTAAGCCTAGACCACAGTTAGTTCTCTGGTGTGGGTTTTGAATTACGATATATACACGCTCGTAGTTTATGTGGTTTTGTTTTACACTCAGTATAAGCTGAATTGTTTGTTATTAGTATATTTATTTTTATTTTTGCCCGCTCTGTTATTAATATTTATTTTATGCATTAATGGTCTTTTTGGCGAACACTGAGCGAATAAAAATAACACGGAGGTCGCCACATGCAACAAAACAGATAGTGTAGCCACGAATTCATAAAGGCTTCCTCAGACGTTGCTATCGTCTGTGGGTTGTTTAGTGTTTTTCGCCACAGAAAGTGCCCATCCGTCTGTCTCTTTTGTCCTGTGCTGTGTTTGTTCTGTGAGCATTATTGTTGTCTGCGCGCGTCGATTTGTTCTCGTTTGCGGGGCCTGGTTTCCCCTTCAAACACGGTCGTACGTCGCATGTGAGTCTGTCGGGTAGACGTGTAGGTTGGCCATAGATCTCTTCAACCTGGTGACGCACTTTTCTTTTTGTAGTCTTTTGTGTGTGTTTGTGTTCTTGTTTGTTGTCTATCGTTTTTTCTGTCTTTAATTTTTTTTTCTGTTTCTTTCTTTCTTTCATTTTTCTTACGTCGAGTCCCTTCGACCTGCCTTATTTGACTTTTTTTCTTTTTTTCTGTCTTTTTTTCTCAGTATGTGAGTGCGTCTGCGTGCATGCTTCCGCGTGTGTATGCGCTTGTTCCTCCCCTCTTCTCCCCAACTCTCTACTCCGCTCCTTCGCTCCAAATCTTAACCCTAACCATCCATCACGGCAATACATGTACCAGTAAAAGAGAATTGATTGCCCGTAAACACGTTTTGCGTTTTGCGTTTTGTTTGCTGTTGTCTCTCTCTCTCTCTCTCTCTCTCTCTCTCTCTCTCTCTCTCTCTCTCTCTCTCTCTCTCTCTCTCTCTCTCTCTCTCTCTCTCTTTTTCTCTCTCTCTCTCTTTTTTCTCTCTCTCTCTCGCTCTCTCTCTCTCTCCACCCTCTCTCTCTCTCTCTCTCTCTCTCTCTCTCTCTCTCTCTCTCTCTCTCTCTCTCTCTCTCTCTCTCTCTCTCTCTCTCTCTCGCGTTTTGATTTACCACACTTAGTATTACGCCAAAGGTATGCGGTGCATTGTATATTCTGAACATATTTTTGTTGTACTATTGCTACATGTTGTCGCTACCAGCTTGTTCTTATAATTACTTGTATAGTATGCATTTGATTTTATGAATAACCACATATGTATGCTCTTCATGCCTCATCTTCATCATCATCATCATCATCGTCAACTTTATCATCACGTGCTGAAGTTTTCTGACTTTTTAACTTTTTAATTTTTAATTTTTCAATTTTATCATTGTGTGACTGTGCGTCCCAAGGACAGATTGTAAGAAAAGGCGTAGCCTTAAATCTTAATCCTTGTTAAATAAATTTCAATTCAATTCAATTCAATTCAATTCAATTCTCTCTCTCTTTCTCTTTCTCTCTCTCACTCTCTCTCTCTCTCTCTCTCTCTCTCTCTCTCTCTCTCTGTGACTCTTTCTGTCTATGTTTCTCGCTCTCTCTCTCTCTTTCTCTTTCTCTCTCTCTCTCATTCTCTCTCTCTCTCACTCTCTCTCTCTCTCTCTTTCTCTCTCTCTCTCTCTCTCTCTCTCTCTCTCTCTCTCTCTCTCCGTGTGTCCTTTTCTCTCTCGCCCCCCCCCCTTTCTGTGTTCTGAGCCTATTATTATGTAGTCCATCATTGAGTGCTGCAGCCTTTCAGTCACTGACACTTTGCCGGTCGTGGCCCACCAAGGCAATCTTGTTCTCTCATTTTGTTTTTCTTTCCACCTTGTCTTTTTGTCTTTGTTTTTGTCTCAATGTATTTCTTTCGTGTGTTCTCTTCACCATTGTTCTCTTTTCTTTTATCTGTTAAAAACCACGGCTGTTTCCGTCTGTGTCTTGCGTTTTGTTTCATTCTTTTTTTCCCCTTTTTTTCCCCTTCTTTTTTTGTGCGTTTGTGTTTACTTCTTTTTTTGTGTGTGTTTCGTTTTTGTGGGTAAAAAAAACACGGACCGGAGATACGGGCGAGCTTTTTATTTGTGATTCTTTTTGGGGTTTTTTGCGTCTAACTTTTGTAAAACTTTTTGATTAGTCTCTCGTTCTTCTATTGCTTATTCTTTGCTCCTGTTTAATTACCTTTTGTCGTCAGTTTTCTGGGAAAAGTGTCGAGCTTTTTCTTTGTTTGAAGCTAAATGAGCTTCCCCCCCCCCCCCCCCAGAACTATTGCTGCAGACTCATTACCAATCTCATTCCTTGTTGTTGCTTTTCCAAAGCCTATAGGGCATAGACCTATATTCAATATAGGTCCCTGCTATAGGGTAAGCGTATTCTTGTTACTTATTTCTGATAGAGGATCGTTTTGAGAGTGAGTTTGCTGTGGTGCGTTTGAATCTGTTTCCAGCAAAAAAATGTCAGTTTGTACTTTAATGCTACAAGTATAGACATAGAACCTTTGGCCTTGTTACAATGTTGCTATTTTCAGCTGTTCTTTACTGTTTTTATACACCTCTGTCAATGCAGGATCAAACAGTTATATGTCTGTCTGTCTGTCAATCTATATCTATCTGTGTATCTTTCTACTGTCTATGTGTCTATCCATCTATCTATCTATCAATCTATCTATCTATCTATATATATATATGTTTGTCTGTCTGTCTGTCTGTCTGTCTGTCTGTGTATCTCTCTGTTTACAAGACGTTTTGTAGTTAACATCTCCTTTCTACTCTTCCCACTGTTTTCCCTTCATTTTTTGGGTAGGAGTGCTGTAGTTTCGTCGTATCACTGTCCGCCATCTTGCAATCATGCGCACGTACGCATGTGTACCTGTTGTAATGCCTTTCACCCTTGGCGACTGGAACGCTGAGTGCAGGGAAAGTTCACCAGCAGACTCTTGCACTTCCACATGTTGCATTCTGCACTGAGTGGAATAAATTTCTTTCCACCACCAGAAATGCAATGCATGGCTGCGGTGGTACAGGCCAATATAAGCAAGTATGCTAATATCAACATGGAAACCGCGATCACTGGTTCGTTCACTCAGAAAAGAGAGAACTGTAAGTGTATTTGTGCTCTGCTATTGAGTTCTTTCTGCAGTGTTGGTTGTTTCACGCAGTCTGTGTCCGTGTAAGTTTAGCGGTGGTTGATGGAGAGAAGGAGGCTTCAGGGTGGCTGGTAGCAGGGGTGGGGGTGGGGGTGGAGGGGTTGGAGGTAGATAGCGTCACCATTTTTAAGTTGACAAGAACTTCAAAAGTAGGTTTTGCACCCTCCTATATCTGTGTCTCTCTTGCTCAAAATGTTCAAACGCGCCCTCCACCCCCCACTCCCCCCTTGAACACAGAGGAAGATAAACAGACAGACACACGCACGCGCACGCACCCACTCATACACGCCCCCCCTCCCCCATTCACAATGTGCTTGCCTCTCTCTTTCTCTCTCTCTCTTTCTGTCCCTCTGTCCCTCTCTCTCTCTCTCCCCCTCTCTCTCTCTCTCTCTCTCTCTCTCTCTCTCTCTTCCGCCCTCCCTTCTGAAATGGCACTCATCTTCAAGGTGGCAGGGTATTATTTTGCACGAAGAACCTGCCATTGCCACATAGTTATGTCGGCTGACAGCAAAAGTTAATGCCGTCTGCATTGTTTTCCTTGGCCGTGACGAAAAAGACATGCCAGAAAATAAGCACTGCCTGTCTGCTTGTTGTTGTAAGTTGTTTTTCCCCCTTGTTTTGCTGCGATGATAATTATATGGTCTTTCATGCGGGAATGACAATTTACTGTTAACGTTTGCTCTACATGTACTAGACTGCTGCTAGGTACTATTCGTACTACTTCCACCTTGACTGCTACTAATATGGGTGCTTCGACTCAGTGTTGCGAATAGAGGATCTTCGCGGAAATAACTCTGTCGGTTTTGTAGGGGTTGTGAAAGAGTGAAAAATACTCTTGCTTTTATTGAGTCAAATTTTCTCACATGACATTATAGACAAGCATTAGCGAGAGGTGTGTTCGAAACACGTGGACAAGGAGCACGCGTGGAAAGCTTGACTCATTAAAAGCAAGAGTGTTCACTCTTTCACAGCCCATTCAAACCCGACAGAGTTATTTCCAGAGTTCGTCTTTTGCGTTGTTACCGCTCCTGCTCCTGCATTACTTAGCATTATCTGTCAAGGTTCACGAATCACTCACAATGCCAAAACTTGTTGTTGTTGTTGTTGTCGTTGTTGTTCTGCTTAGGTCATTTGGGTTTTCATTCACTGGTGAGGGGTTTAAGTTAAAATGAAGAATGTTTTCGTAGGTCTCTGTCTCAGAAAAGGCAGTAGGTAAACATTTACAACAAGGCATCCCGCAATATCAAAATTATTATATCGACTGGTCACTGGGTGCTTGAAACTAAACAAGCATAAGGATAGTGATCCTTTGCCACGATTACTCACAATACTACTACTCTTACTACTACTACTACGTCGACTTCAACTACTACTACTACTACCACTACTACTACTACTACTACTACTACTACTACTACTACTACTACGACTACTACTACTACTACTACTACTACTACTACTACTACTACTACTACTACTACTACTACTACTACTACTATTACTGCATTATTATTACGGATGCTGGTGCCGGTACCTGTGTACTATAGCTATATGCTGTTGCACTCGCAACTATCGAAGCATATGTTGTAATCGGCTCGCACCTTTCGGTCATGAGCTAGGGTACTAGAGAGTACTTTTCTATCGCATGTCAGTGATGCTGCTTATTTTCATAGTGCCTGCAGCAGAGACAGAGCGAGAGAGAGAGACAGAGACAGAGAGAGACAGAGACAGAGACAGAGAGAGAGAGAGAGCTCAAAACTCAGAACTCAGAACTCAGAAAATGTATTGTTTAGGTCAAATGACCCGTAACAACAGGTACATATTTAACATGACAAAACACTCTCACTCTCTCTCTCTCTCTCTCTCTCTCTCTCTCTCTCTCTCTCTCACACACTCTCTCTCTCTCACACACACACACACACACACACACACACACACACACACACACACACACGCACACACACACACACGCACACGCACATTCAGCGTGGGACTGGAACATATGTGAAGGGTACGCCCCTTCTAACTCCACAAACGAAGGTAATCACCCGGTATCAAGCAGCTAACACCCCCCTTCACCCCCGAAGGCAGAAAACAACTCTCCTTGCGGTAGAGCTTTGTCGGAATTTGCTCACATGTGTGTTGCATAAAAACATGAAACGATCGCGCTACATGTTTTTGGAAGGCACGGGCCACAAGAAAGACGCAGAGAAAACGAAGGGGTGGCGATTTTAAATCAAAAGCAGGTCTCCACGAAATTGAGCGCGCGTGCATCAAAGATGACAGAAAAATGACTTGCCCCATTATTCTGGGTGCAGAATTTTGATAATGGGATGCCTCTGGAATTACTTTTCAAGAAACGATGTTGGTTTATACCCCCTGGTTCTCCTTTCATTAATTTTTTGCCTTTGAACTTCTTTTTTTTTAAGTTACAAAGGCTTGTTCGTACACACACTTTTTGTGTCAATTTTGATTATGAAAGAAAAACATTTCGTATTACATTCTCGTTTGGAAACCACCCACAAAAGTTGATTATCGGCTCTGTATCGTACCGCGCATTTTTTCAAAAGGGCACGCTATTTCAAATATCCGATGATCCTGAGCGAATTAAAAACGTTTCCCCAAAGATCATATGCCAGTGCCCTTTGGACTGTGGTTATTGTGTCGGTCCACATAACATACGCACGCACAATTGGGCATGCTATTTCATGTTCCCGATGATCCTGAGCGAAATAAAAGTGTTTGCCCAAAGATCATATGCCAGTGCCCTTTAGACCAAGGTTATTGTTTTAGTCCACATAAAATGCACACGCACAAAATTTCTTGTGATCGGTGAAATCTGAAGGCGGACCTCAGTCAAATGCAAATCACACCGCCATTCGATTTAAGCAAAAACGCATTCGCCCGAGCAGTAGGAGTCATACACATATGTATGAAAAAGTGTGAGAGAGGTCGCACAAAAAGACCGACGCAACGAAAGAAAAAAGCAGGCAATATCCTATTATATGGATTGCTAACACTAAGTGACGAACAAATGGTCAAGCCAAACAGACATAGGCCAAGTTTGCAGCTAGACTAACAGCCAGTGAGTTACAAATAGTAAAAGCAGAAAAAGCCTTGAAAGCCAACATGGGGGATCCTGTCTCTCACTGCCTAATTAAAAATCTGATTTTCAGAAGCGTACACGAGAAATAAGGATCAGGTTGCCCCCCTCCCCTCCCCCCAGCGCTTAAAAAAAAGAGAGAGAAAAAATGGAACAACACAGAAATAGAGACAAAATGGAACTGAACAAAACTAACGAACAAAAACAGTAAGTTAAAAACAACAAAAATGGGGGTGGGGGGGGGGGGATGGGTGGGAGGGGAGTGTGGGAGTACATTAATTTTACATCTGTGCAACATTTCCCAGGCGGGTGCTCCGGGTCGCAAAACACATGTCGTCACTATAGGGGGTCTTCGATAGCTCTAAGGGAAAGAAATGGGTCTTTCCACCCCTCCCGCACCCCCTACCATCTTCTACATACGGTAATGTTTCATTAACAAGCTGGACAAGAAAATACACGGTAAAGAAATAATAAAAGAGAGAATTTCTCAAGAAAGAAATGAGTAAAAATTTGAAATATTATATCAATCAGTGTGAATTAAAAAAGGACGAAAAATACGGAGCTGAAACTAATGTGTGAGTTGCTCTTTTTTGTTGCATCTGCAAACACAAAAGGGGACTCGGCCGTTAGTCTATTGTAACTTGTGTTTTCCAGTCATTAAAACGCTTAACCAGCGAAGTAAACTTTCACGACCCCTACCGCAATGCATTATTTTCTTTCTTTCACTCGCCCTTGCAGGGTTTAAAAGTGAAATGGCTATCAACCAGCTTGAGATTTGGCATCAAATTACGGCCCAGAAGTCGGTTGGATATAGAGTTAGTTCCCTTGCTCGACGCCATCAATTTCTGTGCAGTATTTCAATCCGGGTTCTAAAACAGTACACCAAAGGTTGTAAGAACGAGTTTTTGTGCCTCCGTAAATTCACACACACACACACACACACCCACACCCTACGCTATTTCCCTCTGTCTGTCTGTCTCTCTTTTTCTCTCACTCGCTCGTTCCCCACTTCCCGCCAACCCCCCCGTCCCCCCAAAACCCCATCTCATTTTGTTCTCCACACATGAGGGTTGAAGGTGAAGAAAAAGAGTGAAAGTGGCAGGCAATTTGTTCCGCCGTGGCAAATTGCTACTTTCTCGCTGTCTTCCCCCAGACTCCCCCCGTATCGTTTTGCCCCTCCACCTAATGACCGATAAGATGACGACGACAATGAAATATCGGCAAAGGGGTGTTGGGGTAGAAGAAGAAGTAAAGGGGGTGGATGGGGGGGGGGGTGAGATGGGAGTGAGAGAAATAGAGAGGGAGAGTGTGTGTGAGAGAGAGAGAGAGAGGGGGGTGGAGATAGAGAGAGAGAGAGAGAGAGAGAGAGAGAGAGAGAGCGGGTGGTAGAGAAGAGTAGAGGGAGATCACAAAACTAAAACATTACATTACACACATAGACACGCATGCACGCACACACACAGGCATCCACATATACATACTCTCTCTTCCTCTCTTTATCTCATTTTCTCTCTCTCTCTCTCTCTCTCTCTCTCTCTCTCTCTCTCTCTCTTGCTCTCTCTCTTGCTCTCTCTCTCTCCCCCCTCTCTCTCTCTCCCTCTCTGTCTCTCTCTGTTTTAGTTTCAGCCCACTTCAAGACACACACACACACGTGCACACACAAAGGCCACAAGAACCCAAAATACCAAAAACACATTAACGCTGCCCTCTTACGACCTATCAACCACAGATCTCGAATTATAGCAGCGGCGCTAGCATCGCCCTGAGTGATAGACCAAGGAAAGTATCGTTTTGTCATCGCCAGAGCTGAGCACGGATCCGAAATGAAAAGCGACTCCGACAGTTTCGTTTTGAGATGGGAGTCATCGATAGTCTGCAAACTAGGCAGAAGGCTGGAGGCGATGGGGGAATAAAATAGAAAGGAGTTCGTGTTACCCCCTCTGCTACTGACTGCCGCATCCATTTTCTGGATTTTCGACTGTGTGGGTGCTCAGGGGAGTCTGGTGCTGCGATGCTAAGGTTATAGGGCTTGTTTATATATATATAGTGGATTTCTCATGCTCTGGGCAGTGGGTTTTTGAATTATTACGAGAAATCAAGAATGGTTGGGTGTTGTTGTTGTTTTTTTGCGTGTGTGGGAGTAATTGTTTTCATAATTGGTATTGAAAGTATGTTTTTCCCCATATGAATAGTAGCCGGATACTATAACATAAGCATTTCAATGTGAATACAGAAATTCACCGTCTGTTCAGCTTAGGAAACGCACTATACCAGCAGAGACCTGAGTATTGAGTGAACGGATACTTTAGTGTAGTGTATACTTCTGGTATAGGACGGAGAAGACAAACTTCGGGGAAAGTTATCGTTCTTGAGTCGAGTTTGGACGCGGACTGACGGGTTAGACAGGCCTTGTTTCTTTACTCTGCCCTCTCTGTTGTAAGAGCATGTCAGGGGATTAGGAAAATGGAAACTTTCTTTTTCGCTGTTCTGGGTTCAGGAGGACATGATAGATCTTATAATAATGAGAGCTTAGGCCACAAAAAAAATAGTCTGTTTACGGTAACCCGACCGACCCTATTTTTTTCGCGCGACCCTAGACTTTCTTTTGGCATTTGGGGGAAAAAAAAAGATAACGTAAAAATATGGTTTTGGGGAGAAAAAAAAAGAAAAAAAAAATCCCGACCTACCGACCCTATTTTTTTTGCCTATGTTACCGTAAACAGACTTTTTATTTTGTGCCTTATATAGCGCGAACCACGAAGAATCGTGCTCGTTGTGGGTTTAGAAAGGTATGAGAGATTTATGCTGTGGGTTATTTTTTGGACTGAGACCAGGGAAGGTTCTCAGTGAAACCACTGTGTGAGCCTCGATACGACTTTCGTTGTTTGCTTTTTACATTATTTCGATGCTCTAGAATGAAGCGGTTGCAAAAATAAAAAGCAGAAGATGAAAACAATATGAGGAATTGGTTGCAAAGTTGATGTGCACAACAGTCAGTTAGTTATCAGCCGTTATTCTTGAGAGAAAAGACAACGAATACTAGGACGACTGACCAATTCAAAGAAATTCACCACACAAAGACAGACTTGTGAAGTGCTGGACTTATTTACTAACCACCAAAATCAACCAGGACAAAAATCCAACAAAGCCCTCAACACCAACACAGACAGTAATAGTTCAAGTCCTTTTCACAAACAGCAACAACCACAATGATCAATGCAGGCAGATCCCTGCCTTACCCCCTTTCATCGACCACACTCACAAACCGTGTCACGACGAAGATTACTTTTCTCCCACGCTGTCCCAGAAGTAAATGGAAGAACGTACTGCTTCACTTCAGCGACGAGAGCACACCAGAGCTCTCATTTCGAGTTTGCCGCGCATACAGTTACAAAAGGGACAATTTAACAAAGTCATTGTTCTGGTCATAGTAGTGAAAATCGGACAAGTTCTGCTCTAGCTGGCTGGGCATTTCTTGTCGTTGACATGCTCTATGGGTGACCTAGGCATCCATCATTTTTTCACTCCTTTGAAAAAAAGCAAGCTAGCTGTCTCGCTTTCAGCTACTGACACATATAGCTGATGTTCGTCCTTCGTATTCGAAGATGACCACACCACATACAGCTACCAATAGAGCGATTATACAAGGTCCTTGCACTGGTCCCCCCAAAAAGGCCAGGTTCCGCCTTAGTCGGCTTGGCATTCTTGTCGTTGGCGTGCTCGTTGGGTGACCTAGGTATCCATCATTACTTCTTTGAAGAAAGCAAGCTAGCTGTCTTGCTTTGAGCTACATATACACATGCAGCTACCAATAGAGCAATTATACAAGGTCCTTGCTCTGGTCCTCAAAAAGAGGCCACGTTCCGCTTTGCCTTTCGTCGGCTGGACATTCTTGTCGTTGACGTGCTCGTTGGTTGACCTAGGCATCCATCGTTACTTCACTCCGATGAGAGAACAAAAAAGCACCCACCGGTTTCCTCACTTTGAGGTTTTTACGTGTGCAGCCACCAATAGAGCGATTATCCAAGGTCCTTGCATTGGTCTGAGATGTGAAAGGGGGCCAAGTTCCGCATGGGCATTTTTGACGGTGACGTGCTCGTTGGCTTAGACCAAGGCATCCATCACGGGCATACAAGGCTTTCAAGAACTGTCTCTGCTCATTACACTCTCGTCGCTATCTCCTGGACCCTTATCTTCCCACTAGTCTTGTGTTCCCGAGGCGTTAAATTCCTCTCTGACCTCCGCTTTCAATCATTTCTCTCTCCCTCTCTATCTCTCCCTCTCTGTCTTTTTTCCCCCTGTCCTATTGCTTCTTCATTTCTTGATTCAACTGGGTTTTTTTCCTCTTTGTTTGCTGAGAGGTGAAAGTGAGAAGACATTTTTAGTTCGATTTTTGCTTCTTGCGTTTGCCCTTTTAGATCAGCTGTCAGCCCCTGCTCCCCCCCCCCCCTCTTTCTCTACCTCTCTCTATATGTGTCTGCCTAAGTGTATGTCTGGCCGTCTGTCTCTATTTGTTTCTGTCTGTCTGTCTGTCTGTCTGTCTGTCCTCTCTCTCTCTCTCCCTCTCTCTCTCCCTCTCTCTCTCTCTTCTCTGTGTCTCTCTCTCTCTCTCTCTCTCTCTCTCTCTCTCTCTCTCTCTCTCTCTCTCTCTCTCTCTCTTCTGTATGCCGGCCAATCATTCCCTATCTTTCTCTGTTTGTGTGTGTCTTTTCCGGGCTTCCTTCATATACGTAATGGCTTTGATTCTTTTTTAGAAACACCTGTTTTCTGTCTCTTGTTTTGGTCGAAAATTAGTTTTTTTCCATACAACGACAAAGTCCTTCTACTGTTTAGTACTGTCCTTTTAAATGGTTTAACTTCACAAGGGCAAGAAAGTTATTTCCTGCAGTGAAGTGATGCAGGCCATTGAGATCTAGTGTTCAAAGCAGGCCAAGCCGTACCCAACCAAGCATCAAACAGGACAATGCATTAGTTATGCGACAGGGCTCAAGACCCGAGCTTTTAAACAACTAGTGCCAATCACTCAGCTTTTTACACCCTTGCTCCCCCCCCCTCCCCCACACACAAACACACACCCTTCTTCACCCTCCCCTTTCCAACGCCCTCTCCCCCACCCCCCTCTCTTCCACGACATCTCCTCGATCGTTCTTATCTCTCCCCCCTAATATCCCCAGCAAGGACGGAAGCGCCGACCCGGAAGTTGACCTCATCAGGTCATCACGAGTGAGCGCCCTTGCCTGCATTCTCTCCCCTTGCTTGGCGAGGAATCGAGGTTTTGAGTTTAATTTCACTTTGAACCTCTTGCCCATTCCCGCCCCTCTCATTTGGTCTTCTTCAGGGAGGGGGGTTATTTCGTTTTAGCGGCTGAGGCCCAAGAGGTCATTTTATTTAGGAGGCTGCAACTATTTTCATCGTCTTGAAATTGTCTTCGGCTTCAGTCGTCTTGGTGGAGTTTTGTCGAGGAAGCTTCCTAAATGCTCTTTCTGTGTGTCTGTTTTTGAGGAAAGTGCTTTGTGCATTTGAGTTTTTGAAACTGTTATTTACTGCGTGTTCTTCTTTGGTAGTCTCAATCCGTCTAATTCATTTTTGTGTCTTTTCGTTTTTACGGTTTTCAATTCCTTCTTTGTTTGTTTCTTATTTCTTTGTCTCTTTGTCGTCTCTAGTCTTCTTTGTCCCGCCGTCTTTATGCTGATTCCCTCTTTTTGTGTTTTCAGCTCTTGTTGTATTTCTCGACCTAATCTTGTGTTTTGCCTTCTTCGGGTTCCTCTCACCCTTTATCTTCTTCTGTCATTCCTCTTTCTCTTTGTCCTCATCCGCTTCTTTCGTTTTGTTTTGCCTTTCTTTTCCTCTTCATCTTATTCCATCGAGTCGTCTTCTTGTCCTTAATTCTTTGTGTTAGATTTCATCAGTCTGAAGAACAGGCATGGTTCCTTCTCCTCCCCACTCCTCATGTTCCTTTTTCTTCTTCTTCTTCTTCTTCTTCTTCTTCTTCTTCTTCTTCTTCTTCTTCTTCTTCTTCTTCTTCTTCTTCGAAGTCGTCTCCTTGTCTTTTTTATTCCTTTCTCAACACACTGTAGAACAGGCTGCATGGTTCCTCCTCCTCCTCCTCCTCCTCGAATACCATCTTCTTCTTCTTCTTCTTCTTCTTGTCATCTTCTTCTTCTTCTTCTTCTTCTTCTTGTCATCTTCTTCTTCTTCTTCTTCTTTTCAGTCGTCTCCTTGTCTTTCGTTCCTGTTTTGTCCTCAGTGTCAACACGTTGGAGAAGGGTTGCATGGTTGTCGCCCTGACGGCGGCGAGCTACAATTGATGGCTTGCCTCGCTCATTTGCTGAGCCGCCCGCCAGTTGCCGGAATTGCATTTACAGCTTCTGCGATTCGAATTTGCTTTTGCATTATTGCAGATGAGGCCTCCAGGGCCGTGATTCCGTTTGAAAAAGGGGGATAGGGGTAAGGGTGGGGGTCGATCTGGACTCAACCCCTCCACCAGGTCGTTTACTTTTCAACGGATCCCTTCCTCCTTCATCCCCCCTCCCCCTAATCCCGACCCCCACCCTCCCACCCACCGCACTTCCGGCTCTGGTGGTTGCTTTCTTGGAGGTCTCCTCCAAAGCACCCCATCACCGCTCCCTCCCTCCTTCCGATGGCTGATTCGAAGGACCTCTCTCTGTCATATCCCATCCCCCCTGCCCCACTACACCCTCTCTCTTCCCCCTCCACCCCCACCGACTGATCTCTCCCCGCCCCAGGGCTGATTTGTCGGGCTCATGAAGAAGTGATGTAAGACGGAACTCTGGCCGTAAACTTGTCGCTTCCTTCTCTCGCTTCCGAAGCGCGAAGGGGGGAAAACTGCATGAAAGATTGGAGCGTAAAATGTTTCTGAACAAGGGAAAGGCATCGGCCTGAAACGGCTTAATTTATAAAGAAGGCCTGACTGAGGGAGGGGAGGGAAAAAATGAGGGGGGGGGGGCGAAGTATTAGACAATTAATCAATATTGGTCATGTGTGATATTATTGGAAAGAGAGAGAGAGAGAGAGAGAGAGAGAGAGAGAGAGAGAGAGAGAGAGAGAGAGAGAGAGAGAGAGAGAGAGAGAGAGAGAGAGATGCACGGACGCACAGCGACATACGCAAAGATTCTCTTGCACTCTCTCTTTCTGCCCGGAACCACCCACCCCCATCCCTGGACCCAATAGCCCTCCTCTCTCTAATCCAATGCAACGATTCCCCTTGTTATATAACCGTTCAAGCAAACATATTGCAAATCTGATTACCCAAATGTGCCCGGCCTTCGAGTCAAATCGTGAGTGAAAAAAATAGGAGCATTAAAATCTACTTAAAAGTGCGGCTCGTGCTCTTTGCTTTTTCAATGGTTAATAGCCGTTAAACCCTAAACAAAAAAGCCACATAAACAAAGCAAAGCAAACCATGCAAGCTTTATTTTCAACAACGGATTCAAGCGGGCGCTGTATAACCATTGTTGAGAGAACAAAACAAAAACGAAACGAAACCATAACACCAAACAAAATGCACACCACACGCTTCGCTTCGCAATAAATTACAGCCTGGGCACGAAAAATGATGTTTATTAATCAGGATAAAGTGAACAGCACCGTCCTTTGAGATCTCCCCGCCACTGCCAGCATTTCCAACAACGCTGTTTGTTTTTGTAGAA
This sequence comes from Littorina saxatilis, assembly GCF_037325665.1. Lineage (NCBI taxonomy): Eukaryota > Metazoa > Mollusca > Gastropoda > Littorinimorpha > Littorinidae > Littorina > Littorina saxatilis. The sequence continues at coordinate 43,766,809 of NC_090245.1, read as the reverse complement.
TTTTCGCTGCCACTGGGAATTTGTGCCGCGTTGGCTTTCAAACAAATGACAGCTTTTGTAAAAAGACTGATGCGCATTAATTAGGATTTCAAGAACGACACGTCCTGGAGGGTTACAAAACATCTGACCAGGCCAACTTGTGATGTTTTTGTGTGCACGTTTTTCAACCTGTCAGGCCGGCTGCCAACTCGCCGACGGTTTAGCTTCGTCGAACTACAAAACATTGCTTGCGTCCTGGGATGCTTTGTTCATGCACTTTGTTTGCTTAAGAGTTATGCGTCTCTTGCCTCATTTCCTTTGTTAAATTGATTGTGCGGTCATGTGGCGTCGGAAGATTTTTTTAGCGCAACAGCCTTTTGGGTGAATATGTGTGTGTGTTATTGTGTGTGTGTGTGTGTGTGTGTGTGTGTGTGTGTGTGTGTGTGTGTGTGTGTGTGTGTGTGTGTGTGTGTGTGTGTGTGTGTGTGTGTGTGTGTGTGTTTTACCGCCTAAAAGCTGTGTCGTCTGTAATGATACATTTCGTTCTTTGATAACACCTCCAGACTTTCGTGATCAAAGCGGCGGTTCACCAGTATTTTCAGAACCATTTCGTCTTTTTGGTCTTATATTGTCCACGAAATACCACTTCAATGGAATATCGGCACAAATCATTCTACACAGACTACAAGGAACAAACGTAGTAATCGCTCAATCGCCTGACTGTGCCGGCAGTACTTTGCTCAAAGATAGAGACCTCTGCGGGTACTTTGCCATGATGGTTCTTTTCATCTTTCTTGCTTCAGTCCCCGGAGATGACTTGTCTTTGTCCACCATATCGGGATCTGGTTACTATGGTCTGCTGTACCGGACGTCGTTGCTACAGAGATGTCACGGAACCGTACCAACATCTAACATCACTGTCTATGCATATGTACTTTCTGCCTTGATCTTGCTTTTATCCTCGGTTCCCTCTGTTCGCCGTTGTGTCTCTTTTTGCTTCCTGTCGGTAACTTGAAGGGGTGTTGCCGTGGTTGGCGCCCAGATGCGTTCCGCAGCTAATACATTGCAAAGACATCGTCTGGTTCCGCCTCTTACTCTGTGTGTGTGTGTGTGTGTGTGTATGTGTGTGTGTGTGTGTGTGTGTGTGTGTGTGTGTGTGTGTGTGTATGTGTGTGTGTGTGTATGAGTGTGTGTGTGTGTGTGTGTGTGTGTGCGTGTATGTTTGCGTGCGTGCAGCAAAACACCAATCAAACAAACGCAAAAAAAGAATCATTCAAGCAACCAAACAGTCACCCCAAATCGTCCCTTTTTTTTTTTTTTTTTTTTTTTTTTTTTTTTTTTTTTTTTTTTTTTTTTTTTCTTTTTTTTCTTTTTTTTTTTTTTTTTTTTTTTTTTTTTTTTTTTAACAATTAACAGATTTTAATCACTTGGCAAAAATTAATTGCACACAAAAGGAATTACAAGGAATCGAAAAAGTTCAAAATGATTTTTGGAAAGAGGTATTTTTGACATATCTTGATAATAAAAATAAAGTAGGTTTAGAGGAAGTTTTTTTTTATTTATTTTTTTTTTATTTATTTTTTTTATTATTCAATTAATAAAACACTAGATAACAAACATGGTATTTTCTGTTTGCACACATACTCTCTCATTTACATGCGGTTCAGAAAAACTTGTACATTATACAAAAGGACTAAAAATAGTCATACGTGAAAAAAATATACGTGTCAACATGTGTAGCATCAAAATGATCATATGTCATCATATATTGATCTTTTTTTTAAACAATATTCGCATCATAATGTATGGCTGTCTTTACATTATATCAAAGAAAATAAACAATAGTTTGTTTTTAATTAATAAAACTTCAGACTAACGAACTCTCAAAACAACATGATTTCCAAAAATAATTTCCAGTGTTAATCGTGAATCGGTTTTTTTAAAAATGCTTACGCACATCTTTGCGATTAAAATAATGTGATTAATCTTCTTCATATTTTTGCTGTTACTTTTTATACCAAAAAGCACATCTGTAACATTCAACCTAATTCTTTCACCAATGTTTACTAAAATGTACATTTCAATATATTTCCAAAACCTGAGCACTGTTGGGCACTCAAAGAAAAAATGCTCCAATACATCAAGTTCATCCTTACAATATGTACAGTTTTTATCAGCCTTCACTTTCATTTTACACAATAAAATATTAGTTGGATAAATGTTTTGCAATATTTTCCAATGCAGTACACGTAATCGAACTTCACTAGTGACAGTGGCTGCTAAGTTCCAATTCTTTTCGTCAATTTCAAATCCTAATTTTCTTCTCCAAAATCCTTCTGAACAGGGTTGGCTGTATTGTTTTCCTACCAGAATCTTTCGAATTTCTTTTACTGATTTAACTTTTTTCCCACAGAAGGTCGGAATGTCACAGACTGAACAATTTACATCGTTTATATCGACATTTCTTAAAAGGAGATGTACAGCTATTCGAACAACATTGTACTCAAACAATCTATTTGCAGTGTAGCCAGTTCTTTCACACACTTCTTCATAGGTAGAAAAACGTCCATTCTCACACACATCGCTCACATACATTATACCACTTTTAATCCAATCCGCAAAAAAAAGTGGGTTTCCTTGACAAATTATATCTTTGTTGTTCCACAACATACCGGAAACAGAATTACCATTATTATCGACTTGATTGTTATCAAGCCATGCCTTCAACACAGCGGACCAAAATTCCGATTTAATACTGTCCAATCCTTTAAATGGTTTGCTATTAATGTTCGCAAAAAAACACTCAAAGCGACTCCCAAAACGGAAAAACAGTGCTTTTGGGAGCCATGACCATTTCTGGTCTTCATTAGACAGAGTTAGGTTCACAACCCAGCTTAACAAAAAGGAACACTGCATCTGACGCAAATCAATCATATTTAATCCACCTTGCTTTACTTCGTTACATAAAACAGTTCTTTTCACCTTTTCAAATGCTTTTCTGTTGCAGTCTTTTTTGCGCCACACGAAGCGAAACATTAACCTATTAATTTCAGTTAGAACGTCGTCTGGTACAATCAGCGCCTGCATTATATAGACAAAATGTGGCAAATCGTCCCTTTTTTTCAGTCAGGAAAATTCGGCGTCGCACTTACAAACGAAGACACCTACAGCACCCCAACAACGAGCCATCACCGCGGCTAAACCGTACCGCTGAATATTTACCCATACCAATATATTCCCTCTGCTCTTGACGCTTTTCTTGATCTCCTCCTGCTCCATCTTCCGCGTTGTCTGTGCCAGGCAGATTGGCGCTTTTTAACATTTCTTATTGGGTTCTCTGGAGCATTGTGCCCCTTTGCCATTCTTGATCTGGTTCCGTTCTGGCCCCGTCGTCTGTGGGATTGAGGAGACGGGGAAAAGGGCAAAGACTTGCTTTGGAGTCTGGCTATATGGGTCCCCCTCCTGTATGCCATGCGCCACTTCACAATCTTTGTTAAAAGATATGACGAGGAAGCTATTATGGTTCACGCCCTTTTTTTGTGTGTCCGTTTGTCATTTCGTTCTTTGGCCAACTTTGTGTTGTTACTTATCTGGACCAAGGGAGTGAAGTCGTACGATTGATCGATTGATTGATGACTGGATTTTTCTTTTTCTGTTCTCTCTCTCTCTCTCTCTCTCTCTCTCTCTCTCTCTCTCTCTCTCTCTCTCTCTCTCTCTCTCTCTCTCTCTCTCTCTCTCTCTCACACTCACTTTCCCACTCTCTCTTTTTTCGTCCACTCTTTTTGTTCTATCTATCTATCTATCTATCTATCTATCTATCTATCTATTTGTCTGTCTGTTTGTCTGTCTGTCTGTCTGTTTTTTTTGTCTGTCTGTCTGTCTGTCTGTCTTTCTTTCTTTCTTTCTTTCCAATACCTTACGTCCAACGCCAGGTTAAGAGACACACGCTCTTTGATTAGGGCAAGAACTTTTAGGCCAATGAGGGAAGACGACACCACTTTCTTGAGGCACACTGCAAATCAGACCAAAGTGAGGACAATGCTCTTTAAATTAACTGTTGGGGCTTCTTGTGTCTCGTAGCTATAGCTAGAATGAAACAGTTGCGCTTGCGAAATGGAAAATGTCCTGTGGTTTGTTTGTTTGTTTGTTTGTTTGTTTATTTGTTTGTTTGGGTGTTCGTTTCTCGGAGGAGGGCAAGGTTGGGAAGAAGGAGTAAAGGAAGGACGGAAGGAAGACAATATAAAATAAAGACACGGAGAGCGGTCCTTTGGGATCGGGTCCCAGTGAAAGTTTTGCGCATGCGCCATCTTTTATTTTACTTCCTTATTCGTTCAACTATACGGAGCGTCCTTCTTCACCCTCTCTACTTCCTCTCCGCGTTTTCTAGAACAAAACAACAACAGTGTCTGTGATTAATTGATTGATCTAAAACGTAATTTGTTACAACCACAGAGGATCACAAACCTGGGCCAGACTGTATACGATACTGACCGGAAATATTACAAAGCATCACGAGGGAAAAAAAGAGAGAGAGACAATGATTCATTGCAGAGTTTTTGTTTTAATCCTCCAAATTCACCCGCAGGCTAGTTCTTGTTGAGTTTGTTTTGTGTGTGTGTGAGTTTTATTCGCTGTATGCCTTTGTGCTTGTGCGTTCGAGCCTGAGTAAAACATGGTGAAAAGACAGACAGAGAGACAGACAGTTTTCCTCTCTGACTGTGTGTGGGGTTTATTGTTTCTAAGAGTGAGCTTGTGCTGAAAACAGAACTCATCGTGACAAAGCACTAAGAGAGAGAGAGAGAGAGAGAGAGAGAGAGAGAGAGAGAGAGAGAGAGAGAGAGAGAGAGAGAGAGAGAGACAGACAGACAGACAGACAGACAGACAGACAGAAAGACAGAGAGACAGGCACAGAGAGAGAGAGAGAGAGAGAGAGAGAGAGAGAGAGAAACAGACAGACGGACAGACTGACAGACTGACAGATACATGCAGGCAAGCAAGCGGACACAAAGGCAAGCAGACAGACAGAGGTAAAGGCGGTATAAAAACGCGACAGTCTGCAATAATAAACAAAGGAGGCTAAGAGGAAAGGCTGTTTCGGATTGGATCTCACCCCGAGTACTTCCACATGTTCTTTCAGACGAGTTCCTCCCACCCCGCTTCTGGCACTCCCCGCCCCATCCCCCGGGCCGGGTGCCACAGACAGTCTGATGTTTGTTCTGATGCTCTCTTGTGTAACCAACATTGTTCTCTCGCGTTCTCTGGGGTAATGAACATCGTTCTGATGGTCTGTGGTGAAATCAGCTGTAGTCTTCCTGTCTCGTTCTCTCCCTCTCGCCTCTCTGGCTTTCTTTATCTCACTCTTTCGGTCTCACTGTCTCTGTCTGTTCCTCTTTGTCTCTCTGTCTCTCTCTGTCTCTTTGTCTAGCTCTCCCTCTCTCTCTCTCTCTCTCTCTCTCTCTCTCTCTCTCTCTCTCTCTCTCTCTCTCTCTCTCTCTTTCCCTCTCTCCTTCTCCCTCTCTCTCTCCTTTATTCTCCTGGACTTTCTTTCTCTCCTAGTCTCTTGTGTAATGACGAATGTATCTGCCGTATTTGTGCGCCTCGAAAAGAATCCATGACGACCTTATCAAAACCAGCACTGGTTGTTCGTTTATTGTTGAGAGGGAATGATCTTCGACTTTTTACAGACAAATAATAAAAGCAGAAAGCTTGGGAGTTGGTTGTTTGAACATCAGAGTCAACAGTCATCCGTCCGGTTAAACGATTCCTGTCGGTCGATGTTCCGAGACTGGGAAGACAATGAAAATCTGCGGGCGGGGCCCTGACGAACGCATAAGTCGTAGTAATGACAGAAATAGAAATGCAGTAATGGTGAGGCATGATGGTGGTCTGTGGTGGCTCCATACTATGCTCAAAGGCTCAAAGGCGGAGTCCCTCCTGTGTACATTCGGCTAACTATCTCACATCTAGCTATGAGCATATTATATCAAAACATCCCTCCGTTTGGACACATACCAGAAATCAAAAGCGTGTGTGCTCTCTGTGAAAAGTGGCATTTGGTTTTATTAAATGAATTGAATTCTTTTACGGACACCGGGGCCAATCGTGCTTTGAGTTCATTGAAAATAATGTACTCTGCACATGCAGGAAGCAGTCAGTATGTTGATTGTTTGGCTGTGCCCGAGTGGCGCATGTTCTTATCCCATGTACGAGCCATGTCAGACCTGAGATGGTCAGGCGAACGGAAAGGACTGTGCCTTTGAAATGATTTCCGGGGATGCTTTTCTTGAGCGAAGGAGTGACTCGACTGAACGTAATACTGCGTGCATGTCTGTATAGTGCGTCAGTGGCTATTTGATTTTAGCAGCCCATTTTCATTCAGTTTTTAGTAGTAATAGCAAAAATAGAAGGACCGTAATGAGGTAGCTCTGGTGGCTGTCATGATAATAATTCCCGGGGAGGCTAACGGAAACCCAGTGCGTGTCTGCGTAGAACGTCAGTGACTATTTGAGAATAAAAAGGGAACCCGAAACAGAATCACTTTTTGTATGTTTAGTATAGAGTGGGCGCGCAAGATAAGAAAAAAATGCGACGAAACGTGTATGATGGCTGTCTTTAATGATTGAAATAATTGATTTACTCTTTACTTCTTTTGGAAGTAGGGATGCGGGGGACACCTGCGTATTTGACTGCTTTGCATGTGACTAACTCGAATGATCTCGTTGTGTTGGGTGGTAGAACATAAAAATATAATGTCACGTGCCAGATTTGGTTGATTTTTTATATAGATATAGACAATAAATATTGTGATTTTGTAAGGAGGAGGGGAGGAGGCGAATGGGTGTATTTTCTTTTTTCTATTTGTGTCGCTAATCATGAGCTACAGAAATAGAAATGTGAAGGTTATCAACGTTTTTATGTTATCATTATGGTTTTTGTGGTAAGGTGGGCACTTAATGGTTGCTGATAACGATGGTAACGAACAGGTGAGGCTCTCCCCTCTCTATTATCCCTTCTCTCTCATCCCTCTTTCTCTCCTCCCTCGCTCCCTCTCGCCCACGTTCCCTCTCTTCTTCCCTCTTGCCCCCCCCCTCCTCTCTGTTCCACCTACCCCTCTCTCTCTATCCCCTCTCTGTCTCCCCCTTCCCATTGTGTTTGCTCTTTCCTTCTCTCTCAGAGAACAGGTTTGGAAATTAGGCCATGCCTGAAACCTTTATCCTTTTGAAACAAAGTTTTGAGTTCTCTCCAACTATCTCTCTGTCTGTCTGTCTATATGTCTGTCTGTCTGTCTGTCTGTCTCTCTCTCTCTCTCTCTCTCTCTCTCTCTCTCTCTCCATCTCTCTCTCTCACTCTCATTCTCTCTCTCTCTCACTCTCTCTCTCTCTCTCTCTCTCTCTCTCTCTCTCTCTCTCTCTCTCTCTCTCTCTCTCTCTCTCTCTCTCTCTCTCTCTCTCTCTGATGTTCACTTATTAAAACTCAATTCTTTGTACCGTCGTGCTGCAAAACTTATCCTGTATGAATCGCACATGTCTACAGAAATGAAGTTAAA
>NC_090245.1:43734284-43754284 GCF_037325665.1 Littorina saxatilis | reverse complement strand
ATTCGGAGGCAAGACGCAACTCAAAGGTCTCTGTATTTATTTGACCTTTCGAAATCATAAAATAATTCTTTCTATTATATCTAGAATTAGCGATGATCCACTTCTTCATTGTTTTCTCTGCCAGGCACAACATCTTAATTTGGTATTTACTTGTTCTTTCCGCTCGCTTGTTTTGTGTTTTTGATTTGTGTGTGTGGTTTAATTTCAGTTCTGAAAGGTTATGGGGACAAATTGATAGTGGCGGTTGCAACTTGTAACTCTTTGTTTTCTTGCGCAATGTTGACCCCCCCTCCCCCTTATCTGTCTGTATGTCTGTCGGTCTGTCTTTATCTTTGTCTCTCTCGTTGTCGAAATTTCTCTGTCTTGGTCTGTTTCTCTCTCTATCACTTGCTGGTTTTACTGTGCGAGCCTTTTGCTTAAAAATATTACAAAGAAATCAATGTTTTGTAGGCACAATATGTTCGGTTGTGGACATGATGTGACTTTAGCAACCGGCTGTTTGTTCATTGTTGCCGTCTTCGGATGGTTTGTAATTGGTATGTTTAAAAAGCATTCTCAAAAAGCGTCCCATGTCATGTATTCATTGTACGCTGTGTTGCATTATTTGGCTGTTGCCTGGGCAAATTTGCAACAGGTATGTCAGAAAAGCATCCTCGAAATACTAATCTTGTCGTTGTACGCTGTGTTGCACTATATGGCTGTTTTCAAGAGTGTTTTCTTGGCATGTCTGTGACTGTCACGTCATAAAGGCATGACCAAAGTACTAATATGTTCCGGTATGCAGGAGTCGACTTTAGAGACGCTCGTCCAGGATAATGATGATAATAATAATAATAATAATAATAATAATAATAATAATAATAATAATAATAATAATAATTGTCAGTAAGTACTGGTGTCACATGACTGATGTGAACCAGTTGATTGGCTAATGGCGATGCGCTAAAACTGTTGCGCTAACTTTTCCACAGAGCGTATTCTTTCGCCCTTTGCCTAAGCGAGAGTGTACTCTCATCCTCAGAATTAATTAATGACATGTAGCTTATATTCTCCACAATACCAATGATTATGACCATAAATTTCCTGCTTCTCAATTAAAGCAGAAGTGGGTTTTTTTCTGACAGATTGCATGTGCCTGTGCCACTGATCTAAAAATAGAACCCGCTGTGTCTAATTTTTCAGTTTCGACTTGCGAAGATTCCTCTCATAATTATGCCATGTTAGTGGCATGTAGCTTATTATCCACATTACCAAATGATGAGTTAGTAGGCTATACAATTCCCAGCAGCTAACAGAAAACACAAGTGTTATTCCGATAACGTAGCAGCTAGATCAGCACGTAGCAGACTACACTGAAATACGACTGCATCTGTTCAGTAAATGAATGTTTTCCGAATTATTATTTCAAGGCAAGAACAATCGGAATCGAAAACGTGTAGGGTTTAGAACGTTCTTACCATATATAAGACTTATTACCAGCCTGCCTCATGCGTGCAGACTCAGTGCAACGTGACGAGCAATTTTTGTTTTTGAAATGAGACTCAGTGCAGTGGACGAGTGGTTCGATTGCCATAGCATAGCAGACGACATAAATCCCGCTCAGCAAATTAACATGTTTGGCAAATGTGAACGATAAAACGAAAGGGATATAATACGTGTAGGGTTCAGAGCATTCTTACCGTTCATATTTAGTTCCAGACTCCCCGATGAGTGAAGATACCACACGAGAAACATGCCACATTTATTTTGAAAATGTGCTTACCGTCGACCTTGGCAAGGGGCAACACTCTGCACAGTCAATCTGTCAAAGCTCGATGAAGGTTTCGAATCGCAAATAACTAAGAGCACAGTCCTTTCTCCGACTTTAAATGAGGTCTCTATGAAAGATCATCACTTTTTAGATTAACGCTACACTGGAATTTACCAACACAAATTAAAACAAGAGTTTGCGTGTGACGAAAGCACGACACACTTGAGACAGCCCACACAAAAGTAGATCTGACACAAACCTGACCACACAGTTACGCCTATCCAAATGCGCGTTGCAAAATGTGCGTTTTGAATCTTCTTTTTTCTCTGGCGGTACTGACAATATCGTTATTGAAACAATCCCAGTGCACTAAGGGATTTATAGAGCAAATCTCGAAAATAATTATTGAACTCAGCGCTATGCGCTTCGTTCAATAATGAATTTTCTCGAATTGCTCTATAAATCCCTTAGTGCACTGGGATGTCTCAATAACTTAAATAATAATAATAATAATAATAATAATAATGAGGATATATACATGGCGCAAATCCTAAAACAGTCCTAACCGCCTCACAAAAAACATACACAAGTATATGATTCTGTACACAACTCCAAATCGAATAATAAAAGACATGAAAATGAGGGTACATTACCGTTTATCCCGGACTAAAATCTCTGACCTCAACTCTTGCATACCGATCCTGGTCATTGTACGCTGTGTTGCACTGTTCGGCTGATGACATGTCTTTCCTGTGCCAAGGTACTGTATATTCATGGCATTTGTCTGTGTGTTTTGCACGTGCAGTTTAGTGGCGGCTCGGTGTCTCAGGAGTCTCAGCACAATACGAGTGCAGAGGAGAACCCTGCACAGTGGAACAAAGCTTTGAGGCTTCATCAGGATCTCTTGAAATTGCACGGCGTGGATCCTGGGGTGAGCTTTGCTTGATTTCTTCTTCTGTCTTGGGCATTCTCCATATATAGCCCCGTGGAAATGACGTCACTGACCTGTGATATGTTGAAAGAGGAGTGAATTTTTTTTTTTTTTCAGTGCGACGACGAAGCTCGCACTGGTCTGCATCTGGATATTGCCCTGTGTGTGTGTGTCTGTCTGCTTTTTTTCTCATGTTTTGGAGGTTTTGATTTTTGGAGCATTGTGTCAGTTTTGTATGTTGCTAGTATTGCTGTTGCCGTTGGTCTTGTCAGTCTATTTGTTCTTGTCTTGTCATTGTGTCTTTCCATTGTGTTTCTCTTAATAGTTTTGTTTGTGGTCTTGTGTCACTGATAGTCATTCCTTGGTCTTGTAAGTTAGTTCTTGCTGTCAGTCTTGCTATAGTGTTGTTGCTGCTGCTGCGGGTATTTTCTACCGAGGTTTACTACATTATAAATTCTCATATGCGTTATAATCTTAGCAGTACCGTAAAATCCCTAGCATAAGCCCACCATTTAGCAAACGCCCACCCCCCACTTTGGGCCAAAAGTTGTGCACAGGGGTAACTACCTAGCAAACGCCCACCCTGGTTTTTTTCAAAGAGAATATAGGCTCACTTTCACTAGGATTTGTGCAGACTGTTCTAAAAGTCATCTTTTCCCCCTTCTTTACCTTTTCGTGTTTCTTTCCTTTTTTCTTATTCTTTGTCCCCTCTCCTCACTCCCAGTCCCACCCATCCCCGACAAAGTGAATTAAAATTACGTCATGCTTTTCCACTGACGTCTTTTGTCTGTCAGTTACGTACCGGTACTTTGACGAGCTTCCTGGTGGCCTGAAGTTTGTTCTTGAATCTCTCTGTGCCATTTTTGCAAAATGCCGAAGCGACAGTCTTACACTGTGTCTTTCTCTGTCTGTCTGTCTGTCTGTCTGTCGGCCTCTCTCTCCTCTATCTCCCCTCTCACTCTCTCTCTGTCTCTCTCTCTCTCTCTCTCTCTCTCTCTCTCTCTCTCTCGCTCTCTCTGTCTGTCTTTCTGTCTCTCTCTCTCTCTCTCTCTCTCTCTCTCTCTCTCTCTCTCTCTCTCTCTCTCTCTCTCTCTCTCTCTCTCTCTCTCTCTCTCTCATGATTGTCCTCGTTGGCCTTCTTTGCCTCAAAGTCCCTTTTTTTTCTCCTTTTTCCTCCACTTCTACTCACACGACCTAACTTACATGCTTTCGGGGTTTGTATTCACTCAATTACACGGTTGAGCACAAAACTTTGTGCAAAGGGGTCTATCCCTAGCAAACGCCCACCCCCCCCCCCCCCCCCCCCCCCCCCCCAATGTTGCCCTAAATCTGTGCACAGGCGGGGTGGGCTTATGCTAGGGATTTTACGGTAGTACCCAGGCTCGTCACACAGACACAGGGGTCAGCGTCAATCTTCGTATTCTCGTCCTCGATCGTGACATTTGTCAGAAAACATGGCAGCTAAGAAAACCGAGTGACACACCCGATTTTTTACTGTTTCAGTTTCTTCTTCAACCCGATGACGGCAACAGCGACGCTAGCGGCGAGTCCACGACATGTGACAGCGGCAGGGGTGGGAGCGAGGAGGACAGTCATAGCACGGGACGAATGTCTCCCTCCACAAACGGAGGAGGTGAGTTTCGTGGAACTGAGAGAGAGAGAGAGAGAGAGAGAGAGAGAGAGAGAGAGAGAGAGAGACAAAAGGAGAGAGAGAGAGAGTTTATGTGTGTGTGTGTGTGTGTGTGTGTGTGTGTGTGTGTGTGTTGTGAGTGGTGATGGGGGGGGGAAAGAAGTGAGGAAGACAGTCATAGCAAGCGACGCATGTCACCCTCTGCAAACGGGACAGGAGACTTTTGTGAAACTGTGTGTGCATGTGGGTGTGTGTGTGTGTGTGTGGTGTGTGTGTGTGTGTGAGAGAGAGAGAGAGCGAGCGAGCGAGCGAGCGAGAGAGAAGGGGTGGTGGTGGGGGTGAGAGAGAGAAGGGGAGTAAGGGGGAGGGAGAGAGACAGGGAAGACAGACAGTCAGACAGAGCTAGAGGGAAAACATGGGAAAGAAGACGACAGTTTAAACGACTACCACCCCCACCAACTCCAGAAAAAAAGAAAGGTTAGAAAAAAATCCAAAATCAAATAAATTAAAACCACAGCCAAAACTTGAAGATATACTTCAACATAAAAGAAAACAAAACAAAATACAAACACAGAAATTCATGGGGTACGTTTGTCCTTCCATACATTATTGATTAAGATGGATTTTACAACAACAACCCCCAAATGACTGATACATGCATGTGTTATTGATTACCTGGCGTACTCTCAGAAGGCGCAGCTGCTGTCCAATACTTCCTGGTGTGTAAATAATGGCTTTTTAGCCAAGAGCTTTGTATTCGTCCCAGTTAAAAACTTACAAGGACAGGTTCCTGGGGAAATGTCGAGGAGTGATGATCAGATTAGGTACAGGATAACCCCAATTAGAATGCAACCCACAAAAATGCTAAAATAATTCTACATCGGTTGACCGATTAGTCTACTAGGTGTCAAGTCTGTAGGTCAAAATGGTCTAACTGTTGTGCTCTTTCAAAAGCGATTTCAGGAGGCTTAAAATCATGTTAGTTTGACTACTGTTCAATTTCCAACAAAGTACTGCTTAGGCGATCTCCGAATTTGGAATTTGGAACTATGTTTTAGAAAGATCACAAAAGTCGGACCATTTGACCTTCAACTCTGTGTACTAATCATGCGTCCGCTGCCATTAATGCATACCTAATATGAAGTAATTCGGCCATCAGATGTAGAAGTTATTAGCATTTGTGTTTTTGGGGGTCACCATTTATGATTGTAGAGGAAAAACATTAGAACTGCGACAACTGAGACAATCTTCCAGACAAAAGGCAACACGTTATCGTAGTTGGACACACTGAACCAGGCTTTAGTGGTACAGGTCATTGTGATTGTGTTTGTTTCCTGGTAAGAGGCGTAAGACCTGTTTTAAAGCCACGGTTGGAGACCGTGAGAAAATGAGAGAAATAGGTGTCACAGGTAGAGGGCATGGGAAGGGAGATGAGGGCGGGGAGGTGGTGGCGGGGGTTATTTTGGCAGGCTGGATTCTAAAAAGCGTGCCATGGGGAACCCAACCAAATTCATGTAACCCTGGGGGTGTCTGATAGAAATGTTGCCTTGCCTTGCCTTGATTAGTGTAGCTCATCAATTCGGGGTGTCGTTTTCAGACGTGCGAGGACCTGCCGGCTCCAAGATGGGTCGCCACCTGTCCACCTTCCACCCGGCCGGCGTCAGCCGCACCATCCGCTGCAACCCCCCTCTCCTCCGCCAGCACCACCCCGCCCACTCCGCGTCCAACCCCGCCCTCACCGGCTCCATCACCTCCTCTACCGCGTCCTTTACCGACAACGGCCAGCCCGTTAAGAAGGTCTCCTTCCACGATGACGTCACCCGGCGGTACGCAGCCTCGCCGGTTGGTCAGAAAAGCCACATGGTCGACCGTTGGCAGTCTCCTTTGCTGATCGGCGGGGTGGCTGGGGAAGGGGCTCCTCCTCCGGCTCCCCCTCTCTCCTCCTCCTCCTCTTCCTCCTCCTCCTCTCAGTACCCCAGCCTCAACCGCCACCAGTATGCTAATGTGAGTCAGAAGCCGCGGATTTACAGCAACGTCAGTCCGCGCTTCGATCTGGACAACAGCCTGGACACTATCGACGACAACACCAGCACCACCACTTCCGGTAGCTACCAGGTGGAGTTAGAGCCCTTGCCACCGTCAGGGGGACGCCACTCCATCGACCAAAACTCGGTCGTCTGATCTCTGTGTGCGCGTGTGTGTGTGCGTGTGCCAAAAACTTAAAATCGAAACAAGACATGACTTCTTTAAACCACTCAACACGCAACATCAAAGCAGTCGGTCAAAACTGACTCGACTAATTTAAAAACGAACAGAGAAAAACTGCGCGAAAAGACGCTGTCTGTAATTGTCGGGGGAAAAGACACACAATGCATCGAACGTGTTTGTTTTTATGTTTAATTTTTTTGCATTTTACTTCTTCATCACTTCACTTTCCTCGGCTCGCTTTAAAACTTTGGCTGGTCATGCTTTTCGCTTTGAACTCACCTTTGCCCAAGCTGTGTATATTCCCTTTCTGGTAAGATTTTTCCTGCCGTGGACTATAGTCATATAAAAGCTTTGGACTTTGTGCGAGTGGACTTTCATGTGGAATGTTCTCATTTTATGGAATCATTCAAAGGACTTTTTTTGCCAGAACATTGCCTGAACATTGCCAACTGCCTCGTGAAGTCTGGACTTAAATTGACATGGAATCATGGCATGGATTTTTTCGTCAGACATTGTACTATGCCAGACACAGTCGACCTCGTTTTTATTCGAGTGGCATTTCTTGGAATCAGACTTTGGTCACCAGATTAACTACTGTCACAAAACACATGCTGTAGACATGAAGACATTTTTGTCTTCTGTGAACGGGACAAGGGATGCACAGACTTTCCGAAGCGCTGACCTTTGGTTCAACAAAAAGGGTTTTACAGCAATCCGTAGGCAACACTGAGCTCTTCGTTGAGATTGCTTTGCTGGCAGATTGTTTCTCCACACAAACTGATGAATATGGAAACCTGTGCCGGTTACTGGGCTCAACTGTAGCTGTGTTGATCCTGAAGTTCAGACTATTCAACAGAGCATGACGATCGTGCAAGGCGTTTGAAGTGCAAAACAAAACAAAAACAAAAACAACCGCCTCAAGAACGAGGAGAATATCTGGAGACGTCTTGAAATGGGATCCTTGTGTTGTTTGCTGGGCTGGTTTGTCAACTTTGGCGTAATGTCCTTTTGTTTTAGGTCGTGATTTAACAGACAATTAAAAACTCATGTTGGATTACATTTCAGGTCTAATTCAAAAACAGTGTGAAGTATTCGAGAAAAAAAGGCTTTAAATTTGCTATTGCCTTTTTCAATTTTTTTTACTTTTGTTAATGTTGCTCACAATTTTTAGTTTTGGTTTTGTTATATAGTTATGTCATAAAAAGTATGCAAGTTTGAATTGCATACTTGAAACGCGACATTGTCCCTCTTTATACAAACTTTTTGTTACACTTGATGTGGTCGCAGCTGGTTTGTCACACTATCTCACATGATTAGGTACTCGAGATCTATGGCAGATTACAAGAAGTACTGAAGAATAAGTGTTTCGTTTAATAAAAACGTTTATGCAGTCATTTTTCTTTTTGTTTTAGTATCGTGGTATTATAATTATGAAAGTGCCAGTGAGACCTGTACTCAATTAATCATTTACACATCCCTATCCTTTACAACTCGGAACACAAGTAAGCATTTTCGTTGATTATACAAACAATAATTCAGTGTTTTTTACCCTCCCTATAAGTGCTTCAGATCACAGCCAGGGATATCTAAATCGTCCGCACGATCACCAGGGGCGAGTGAAAAAATCCGCTGGGCTAGTAGAAACCGCCTGGCAATTCGCCCGGCTCGCCAGTGAACATTCTGGTCCAATGCAACACTGTTGGTTGTAATAATTATAGAGTATCAAAGCCATAAACAATGCAGATGCAGCAACTGTGGTATGTACCGGGCCAGCAAAATTTCTGGCGGGCTAGTAACTTTCTTGAAGTTACTCGCCCGGTTGACGAGTTAAAATTTTGAGATTTGGCCATCCCTGACAGCGAAAGTTCGCAACACGTTGTGCAGTGTACGCTATGAAGTAACAGAGGAAAAATTAACGCTGCAGACCTTTACATGACATTGTTAATGACGCGTTCCTTCCCGTGTAAACTGTATTTACAACCATCACAGATCTCTCCAAGCTTGTCACAGTCGTACATAGGATAGGACAGGGATGGCCAAATCGTCCGTCCGGTCGCCAGGGGCGAGTAAAATTCCGCCGGGCTAGTAGAAACCACCTGGCAACTCGCCCGGCTGGCCAGTGAACATTCTGGTTCAATGCAACACTTTTGGTTGTAATATAGAGTATCAAAGCCATATAAAGAATGCAGATGCAGCAACTGTTGGATGTACCGGGCCAGCGACATTTGTGGCGGGCTAGTAACTTTCTTTATGTTACTCGCCGGTTGGCAAGTAACATTTTTGAGATTTGGAGTATTCTTCCTCTTAGAGATATACCAACATCTACAGTTTGGCTGTTTTCTGTGCAGTGGATATTTAAAGGAATACTTTCAACACTGATGCCAAAATTAATCTGCAAGATTTCCTATTAAAATAAAGTCGAACTTTGCATAAAGTCAGTTTGAGATTCTGGTTATGTGTCTTATTTCGCTAGTACACATCAGGCAAAATAACAATATTTATAAGAGCGAATTGCTGGTTTTGAATCTTTCAAATGCTGACGCATCACAATGTTACAATGAATACTTTTTCTCAACATACCAACGTGAGCATAGATTGGTAGTATATCACTAGTGGCCGTGTTTTTATTTTACAATATTACTCAAAGGCAGGTTGCGAAATTATGGTAAGCCTCTTACTAGTAAGATTTGCACAAAAGCTTTAACACATGATTGGATGATTATGCTTCACTTCGTTTTGCTGAAAATCACATATATATATATATATATTGGGATGTCCACCTTGTTATTTGGCAGTTTTACCGATGAATTTATGCATCAGACCTCACTTTTGTTAATAGAATATACACTTTAAATGTCCGAAATCGACACATTTACAAGCATCATTGACATCCCGTAATTCTGCGATAAAAAGAGCAAATGTACTGATCAACATGAAACGTTTTCTTCTTTTATTTGTATGGAATATATATGCTTTAAATAGCAGAAATGCATGTATACACAATCATCAATTAATATGTGTAACTCCGCGATACAATTTGACAATATACTGATTGATATGAAACTGTTTCCTTTTTGAAAAGAACAAAACCCAACACGTTTTAGACTCTATACTTCACTGACCCTTTACGTATCAGACTATTGTGTTTGATTGTTTCATGCTTTGAATTGTTTTGTTGTAAATTTGGAACCTTTTTTTTTTAGTCTTAAAACCGAAAAAAAGACTCAATTGATCAGAAGTTTCTTTTAAGATGTGAGGTCAATGTTTCAAATTGTATAAATTGTTGACCTCGTTCGCGTACAGTAGCTTATTAAGTCTTTGATTCAAGTTGTTTCCATACGCTGTGTTCGACTACTTCAGCACTATAGTAATGCCTGCTTCACGTCTGTAAAACATTTTGTTTTTAATGGTATTGGTTGCCCAGAATCACTGATTACTCATAAATAGTTTTGCTATAAGCGAAGATAGACGTTCAAACGATTATCTACAAGACGTTGACTGAAAACCATTTCTGCTGTAAACTTTGTTGACGTTCAAACGATTATCTAAAAGAATCAGTTTCAAGATCGCAAACGCATACAAACAATGGACGATTTCTGGTAATCGCTCCAGTGTGGGTTTCTTTTTGGTTGCGGAAGAGGTGCTAGCCCTCAAAATAAGGCGAGTTAATTGGCATGGCGGCTAGGAAAAGTGAGCTGTGATGTGAATGCTTTTGAAAGAAAATGTCACGTCATACCGTTCTTCTTTCAAACACATGCACATGGGAACAGAGTATTCACTGTAACATCATCGGCTTGCCTTCACTGTTCAGTACCACTGTGTATAGGTCTGTAATAGTTAATGCTTGCCTCCCACCAAATAGTTAATATAGAATAAATAAATAAATAAATATACACCCCCACCAAAAACGAACACCATAGTATTATGATATGTTCACAGTTCTTGTCGGTGGCGAAAATATCAATATCAATAGGACCACTGTTAGAGAAATGGTTACCAAGGGTACCATGCAGACTTTGATTTTCTTCACAAAGACAGAATTCTCATTTCTGCAAGAAAAACCACTGTTGCCAATGTTATTGTCCATTTTGGCACTGACAAGGGGTTTATTGGTCATAAAACGCAGTGGGATAACTAACTGATAGTAAATGATCGGAACAAATCAAATTTTAGAATATCAATTGTACTTTAATGTGTGTGTATTTTTTTTATTACTCTTGCGACATTCAGTCAAACCTACGATTAATTAAAAAAAACAAATGATGCATGGCTAGCGGGCCTGTTGGAGAAGGAGATTAAAGAGGTGTTTATTGTTTCTGTGACATGCTTCAATTTGATAATTTGTGTGCTTGTTTGTTTGTTTGTTTGTTTGTTGCCCTCACTTTGACATCCTCAATCTGCTCAGTTGTGACAAAGATTGCAACTCCCTTGTACTGATTCTGTCGTGATCCCTGGAAATGTTACTGAAGAGGGGTGCAGAAATATCACTGTTCGCTTCACATAATATGTCCGGTATATTACAGAAAGGTTTTCTTCTGCAAATCAAACAAGCCAAACGAAGATATATATTGAAATATCACTGTTCGCTGCACATGATATATCCGGTATATTAGAGAACTAGAGGAATACCCGGCTTCGCGAGACAGAGACAGATAGCGTGGCGGTTCACCACAATCACCTTTGAAGGCGAAGTCCTGTCAAACGGGATTGAGAATTTTAGAGCTTATTTCTTAGCCCTATATTATCTGTTATGGCTTCTCAAATGCCAGAACATACAGACAGACAAAAGCCGCCAGACCCCATCACAAACAGAACTCTACAATCCACAGGTGTTGCCTCCACACACACATACACACACACACACACATAGACACAGAAGCCGTATATATCTATCTATATATATAAATATATAGAGATAGATGACAGTGGATTTTTCGATAAATAGATTCGACCTTTGCACTCTTACAGTGAGGACAACTTACGGGTACATGCAAGGAAAGCCCACAACTTCTAAGGCGAACAAACACACACACAAACACACACACACACACAGAAGCCGTATATATATATATGTATATCTATATATATAAATATATAGAGATAGATGACAGTGTATTTTTCGCGTGGCTATAAATTGATTCGACGGACCTGTTCACTTTTACAGTAAGGACAACTTACGTGTACATGCAAGGAAAGCCCACAACTTCTAAGGCGAACAACTCTGCAGAATCTGCTGTGAAGGGCGACGGTAGTCTCCCCGTCACACTCGACCCCCTTTGAATGAACTTAGGTCCCTCCCAGGTGGAATGGGAACAGCACGAAAATGATTCAGTGGCCTGAACATTTCATGTCGAGTCCCATCGTTGTCGCCGACGCCAAATGTAACCGAGTGCCAAAACACCACAATCACCTTTGAAGGCGAAGTCCACTCAAACGGGATTGAGAATAACTGTTATGGCTTCTCGAAGGAAGGCCTGAACATACAGACACATCAAAGCCGCTAGACCACATCACAAACAGAACTCTACAATCCACAGGTGTTGCCCACACACACACACAAACACACACACACACACACACACACACACACACACACACACACACACACACACACACACACACACACACACAGAAGCCGTATATATATATATATGTATATCTATATATATAAATATATAGAGATAGATGACAGTGTATTTTTCGCGTGGCTATAAATTGATTCGACCTTTTCACTTTTACAGTGAGGACAACTTACGGGTACATGCAAGGAAAGCCCACAACTTCTAAGGCGAACAACTCTGCAGAGTCTGCTGTGAAGGGCGACGGTAGTCTCCCTGTCACACTCGACCCCCTTTGAATGAACTTTGGTCCCTCCCAGGTGGAATGGGAACAGCACGAAAATGATTCAGTGGCCTGAACTTTTCATGTCGAGTCCCATCGCTGTCGACGACGCCAAATGTAACCGAGTGCCAAAACACCACAATCACCTTTGAAGGCGAAGTCCACTCACACGGGATTGAGAATAACTGTTATGGCTTCTCGAAGGAAGGCCTGAACATACAGACACACCAAATCCGCTAGACCACATCACAAACAGAACTCTACAATCCACAGGTGTTGCCCACACACACACACAAACACACACACACACACAGAAGCCGTATATATATATATGTATATCTATAAATATATAGAGATAGATGACAGTGTATTTTTCGCGTGGCTATAAATTGATTCGACCTTTTCACTTTTACAGTAAGGACAACTTACGGGTGCAATCGTGACATTCTAAAAATAGTAACGTAGTAACGGGAATATGGATTGACGCCACACGAAGGAAGGGAGATAAACGCTGAAAACACTGGAGAAGATAAAGAAGAGTTACTGGGAATGGATCCAGAGAAAAACAGAGAAAAACCAAAATCGGTTCAGCGCTGCGCGCTGAGAGCACGTGTTGAAATATCTCATCGATGAGGTTGTGTCCGGGGTGTAGCTGAATACGGTCTCTAAATTTGAAAAAGATCCACCGAGAACTTTGGCTTGGCATCGCGGACACACACACACACACACACACACACAGACAGACAGACAGACAGACAGACAGACAGACAGACAGACAGACAGACAGACAGACACAAGTCGTATATATATATATAGAAGGTTTTCTTTTGCAAATCAAACAGGCCCAACGAAGATATATATTGAAATATCACTGCTCGCTTCACATGATATATCCGGTATATTACAGAAAGGGTTTCTTTTGCAAATCAAACAGGCCCAATGAAGATATTATAAGATGTTTGATGGGTTGTTGACAGACCAGCTTTTTTGTCTGTCCGAGGGGGAGCATATCGTCTTTTGTTTCATATTTATTGACCAAGGCCGAAGGCCGCGGTCAATAAATATGAAACAAAAGTCGATATGCCCCCCGAGGACCGACAAAAAAGCTGGTCTGTCAACAAACCATCAAACATCGTTTTTGTCATCATTTTGGTAGTGAGAAAACAAGTGCACAATCAACCCAGGGAGCCATGCTTTGAAACACGGGTCCCGTGCTGATAACCACACGGGTCCCGGTTTGATAACCACTGGCAATCAAAGATGGCGTGTGAAAGCAACTTTCTGTGTTTTTGAGTTAATTAAATGAGTTGGGATGAATATGTCAGGTTTGAGGATGCACAGTTCTGTAGGTTCATCTCGGTATTCCACCCTCTCGGCTTTCTGTTGTAAATATTAAGCTGAGTGATCGAATGTGGAAGCTACGTTTGGTCAAAGGTCACAGAAGATTTGCGTCGTGCAGCGAAGGAAAGAATCGCGATCTTGTTTCCGACTCGGTACCTCTTTGTATTTCATTAGACCTGTCATTCTGCTTGCTCGGCTTTGTTAGATGTTTGCATATCGTGTTGCTATTTTCTTTGCTTTTATTATTGTTTCTTATTTGTGCTTCGTTTATCGATACAACGTCTTGTGCACGGGTCAAAATGTGTGTGTCAGGTGTCGTTTTACTTGAACTTGACGTTCGTGTTTCTCCGAACGTCTGTGTATCGAAACACAGATACACGCATTCCATGACTTTGTAAGAAGACATAACATATCGGTAGGTTTCATTTGTTTGTGACGAATTTATTGAAGTAGTTTTGCGGGTTTTTTGTTTACTTTTGCCAGTTGGTTTTTGGAACTTTGCAAAGCAGTGTCTTGTCGTCTGTTTAGGTCTGGGGAAACGCCAATGAAAAGAGCCGAAGAATCCTCGAGCGTTTCTATTGGGTTTGCTTTTGATTATCCATGTAATAGGGCTTCCTGCAACTATGGTAACCGGGGATTTATTCCCCGGGGAACATGAGATTTATTTCCCAGGTGCTTGTGAATGAAAACTCGTGAAAATGATGACAAATATATTTATATGTATTATTTTTTTTAATTTATTTTTTTTATTATTAAAGATTTAAGTCGGTTAAGAACATGATAACTTTTCGTTCCAGAGATGAACTATTTTTTAAACGTGACTCATTGCGGACCTGGCTAGCTGTCTACTTTATCGGAACTAATTTGTACCTGTTATACATTTTTTACACCTTTATTTTGCAGATATGATTTTGATGTCGTCTAACTTATTGTATTTGGAACAACATGACATTTTACTCAAAAAACAGTTGACTGACACAGTGTTCGTTGACATTTGTTGTTGGCTTGTTGCTGTTGTAGTGTTGGGGCTGTGATTTTGTTTCGCTTTTCTTTTTTTTCCGATGAGGGCGTTTTTAAGACATGTTCTGCTTTAAAATAAACCTAGTTTCAGTCCAGTTCACGAACTAGTTTTATTCCAACACAGAGCATATTGCACTCTCTCTCTCTCTCTCTCTCTCTCTCTCTCTCTCTCTCTCTCTCTCTCTCTCTCTCTCTCTCTCTCTCTCTCTCCCCCTCTCTCTCTATCTGTCTGTCTGTCAGTCTCTCTCTCTCTGTCTCTCTGTCTCTCTGTCTGTCTGTCTTTCTGTCTGTCAGGCTCTCTCTCTCTCTCGCTGTGTCTCTCTCTCTCTGTCTCTCTGTCTGTCTCTCTCTCTCTCTCTCTCTCTCTCTCTCTCTCTCTCTCTTTTCCTCCTCCTGTTATGTTTTGATCCTACACTCATCTACCTGAAGAAGTGAAAGTCAGTGACAATTAAGACAGATGGACAATGATTCCTCAATCACGATTTGACCAAATTAGAGTTTCAATGATATGACAATATTTGTTACATGAGCCTAAATACTAGCCCTTATTGATACTGTTGCTTACGTTCTTTTCATATACGATATCGTTTGGCAGGACAATGAAGATTTTGAAGCTTTTTAAGCATATTGTTAATGCATGAGACTGTATTTGTTAAATATTTGCCTTCATTTGTGTACAAAGGCTGACTTAAGAACCCCAAGACAAAACACTCGTGATACATGCATATAACATTGACTCGCACCTTTTTTTTAAAACTATTTTGGGGACTTGTTTTCAGAAGCAGATCAAGTTCGAACAAGAATGTGATTTGGAACACATCCTTATGTCTTTACGCATCTCTATTCTCAGTAAGAGTACATTGAGCATTTCAATGACCATCTTAGAAAGCCAAAGGAATACCGTGTGGCCAACTTCAGTCCCCCTCCGGTGCCAGCTGTACGGAGGAAAGGAGGACCTGGAAAAGACAGTATTATTTGTCTCGCTGTCCGGTCTATAACAGTATAGACGTGTAATCGGCAAGAAGAAAGAAAGGTCCCTCCCTTCGCGTGTGAACCATCATTGAAACCTCCACAGCTCAGCCCAGGCTATTACTTAAGGGCAGATTATACCTGTGCAGAGTCAGCGGCACAGACGACGCACTGCAGATTATTGATAGGGATTATGACGAGTACTTGGCCTGTTTTCTGTTCACGCAACGTGTAGCGGGCTGGGATAATCTGCAGTGCGTCGTCTGTGCCGCTGACTCTGCACAGGTATAATCTGCCCCTTAGGATAAATTCAAGCATTCTTTCACGATGACACATACCACAGTTTAACTGCTAAGTGTGCAGAGGGAGAGGTTTTTGCTGAATAAAATGTCCTAACTGACACTCCTGCGAAATTAATTCTGCAGAACTAAATTCCTCCCAGCATAAGAAATAGCGGGGCTGGTGATTCTGGTATGTTTCCAAGTGGAAGGTTATTCTTGTTCCATGTGTATAAAAGCCTGGACTGGTCTGTGGTGGCTTACAAGATTATTTACACGGTAACGAAGGAATCTTCCAGAGAAGACATGGTTGCGGTAATGCTGCTTTTGTTGCATGTTTATTTTCTCAGTGAAGACTTAACTCTCCGTGCAGTATTTCAATCAATCAATCAATCAATCAATGAGTCTTATATCGCGCATATTCCGTGGGTACAGTTCTAGGCGCTCTGCAGTGATGCCGTATGAGATGAAATTTTATACGGCCAGTAGATTGCAGCCATTTCGGCGCATATTTACCTTTCACGGCCTATTATTCCAAGTCACACGGGTATAGGTAGACAATTATTAACTGTGCCTAAGCAATTTTGCCAGGAAAGACCCTTTTGTCAATCGTGGGATCTTTAACGTGCACACCCAATGTAGTGTACACGGGGGGAGGTTCGGACACCGAAGAGAGTCTGCACACAAAGTTGACTCTGTGAAATAAATTTCCGCCGAACCTGGGATCGAACTCACGCTGACAGCGGCCAACTGAATACAAATCCAGCGCGCTACCAACTGAGCTATATCCCCGCCAGAACTGTACTTATCGCGATACCGTATGTTACATTTCGAAGGTGTTACACTCATTGCTGTAACAGGAGTCGGTAAGAAGCAGGGAGAGAATATATCATGTTATGAAGAATTTCGGTAAGAGCTTCAGTTTTCGTTATGAATTATATGACACTCAGTGTTTGTTTGTTTGGTTGGTTTGTTGGTTTTATGCAGAACTCGTCGACACATTTATATTATGTTTGTCAAGCCATCAAAATTGTCAAAGCTCAAGCCTGTTCTTGATTTTCGACAAAGCGATCCTATTGATTTATCTTGTATCTGTCTTGTACGGCCATTGAGTTGCCTGTTACATTACTTTTTGTTGCAACGTTAACGCGCGATATCAGACCACAGAGGCATTTATACCCTATATTTGCATTTTAAAGAGAGACTACTCTCCGATCCTGACTTCACAACGAGAGCTGCTGGCCAAAATTAAGTTTAAATCTTGAGAGATTTGTGGCGACTAATTCGCGGGACTTCAAAACGCTTAGTAGTTGAGTGGTCTCAGGTTACTTATAGATTAGGTGTTACGTGCGCTCCTCTAGTGTTCTGGCAATATCAGATAGTTTGATTTTCTAGTTCTTTAGATTACTGGTATATCATGACAAAGTTCGCCCCTCCAGTTTACAGGCGTTCCTTGAACATTTCTTCGTCGAGTTTACTAGCATGATTAAAATCATCGCATCATTACACAGTTTTGTTCTTGCGCTTTGCAGGCATTATAATGCCATTGTTGTTGTCGTTTTGGTGAAGTTTACTGGCATCATGACAAAGTTTTCCCCTCCAGTTTACAAGAGTTTGTTGAACATTTCTTCGTCGGGTTTACTAGCACCAATACAATGATCGCTACTTCTGTTTATGAGCATCATTACATAGTTTTGTTCTTGCAGGCATCATTATGATATTGATGTTGTATTTTTGGTGAAGTGTCCTGGTATCATGACACATTTTGTCCCTCCAGCTTACAGAAGTTTGTTGAAAATGTTTTCGTCTCAGTTTGGTTTACTAGCATCATTGCAATGATCCCTCCTTCTGTTGTCCAGCATCAAAACATTATGATATTTTGTTGTATTTTTGGTGTAGTTTACTGCTATTTTGGCAAAGTTTGTTCCTCCAGTTTTCAGGAATTCGTTGAAAATGTCTTCGTTTATTTTACTGGAATCATTACAATAAATGCTCCGTCAGTTTACTAGCAGCATTGCGAAGTTTGCTCCTCTAGCTTACCGGTATCATTTAAAAAAAATATATATATATTTTCCAATACAGTTTACTTGTGTCAAGTTTGTCCATCAAGTTTACAGGAATTCGTTGAAAATATCTTCGTTTATTTGACTGGAATCATTACAATAATTGCTCCTCCTGTTCACTAGCATCATTACGAAGTTTGCTCCTCTAGCTTACTGGTATCATTTAAAAAAATATATATATATATTTTCCAATACAGTTTACTTGTGTCAAGTTTGTCCATCAAGTTTACAGGAATTCGTTGAAAATATCTTCGTTTATTTGACTGGAATCATTACAATAATTGCTCCTCCTGTTCACTAGCATCATTACAAAGTTTGTTCCTCTGGCTTACCGGTATCATTTAATTTTTTTTAAAATATTTTCCAATGCAGTTTACTTGTTTCAAGTTTGTCCTTCAAGTTTACAGGAATTCGTTGAAAATATCTTCGTTTATTTGGCTGGAATCATTACAATAATTGCTCCTTCTGTTTACTACTAGCATCATTACGAAGTTTGTTCCTTCAGCTTACCGGTATCATTTAATTTCTTTTAAATATTGTCCAAGGCTGTTTACTGGTGTCATAGTAAAAGTCGTCCCTCCAGTTTACAGGGATCGTCTCAAATGTGTATTTACTCTAGCACCATTAGTTTTTGGCAACAGACAAAGTTTGGTCGTCTAGGTACCTTGCGTTATTACAAGTTTGTTCGTCTTGCTTTTGGCATCAGACAAAGTTTGGTCGTCTAGGTACCTTGCGTTATTACAAGTTTGTTCGTCTTGCTTTTGGCATCAGACAAAGTTTGGTCGTCTAAGTACCTTGCGTTATTACAAGTTTGTTCGTCTTGCTTTTGGCATCATTACAAAGTTCGTCTACTGGCACCATTACACGTTCGTTCGTCTAGTCTTTTGCTTCATGACACAGTTTCGTTCGTCAAGTTTACTGGCATCACACATTTCATCATCTTGTTTACTGGCTTCACCATTACATCCGTTCGTCTACTTTGCTGGTTGCACCACAATGTTTGTTCCTCAGTCTTAGCATCATTACAAAGTTTGTTACAGCCGTAAGGCTCCAAATGACACCAGCTTTAATGTTTACGCTGCTTAATACGTACGCAAACCCACTTTCATACCCTTTGAAGTGTTTTTATTTTGAACTGCTAGTTTATTTTTTATTTTATTTGTTTTCCATTTATATTTTGTTATTTGGACCGAAGAGTCATGATGGCAGATTATTGGCATAACTAGCTTGGCAATCGCTGTTTACTCTGTGGCAATGTATCATGCATGACGCCATTGCGTTGTTACTTTTGAACGTGCATAACAGACAAAAACATCTGTTGAACGTTGCTTTGATCGACACACTCTCCGATGTAAATGTCAGCCTTTTGTGGTTTACTTGTAGGTTTGTCAAAGTAACCAATAGAGATCCTCGTGTGCCATGCTGTCTATTGCAGATGTAGATAAACATTATGTACTGTACTTCAGTCTTCGTGCTTTTGTATCACTTCTCTCTCTCTCTCTCTCTCTCTCTCTCTCTCTCTCTCTCTCTCTCTCTCTCTCTCTCTTCTCTCTCTCTCTCTCTCTCTCTCTCTCTCTCTCTCTCTCTCTCTCTCTCTCTCTCTCTCTCTCTCTCTGTTACCCTCGTAAAATAAAGAATTGTCATTGTCATTGTCATTGTCATTCTCTCTCTCTCTCTTTCTCTCTGTTTCTCTTTCTCTCTCCCCCTCTCTCTCTCTCGGTGTGTGTGTGTGTGTGTGTGTGTGTGTGTGTGTGTGTGTGTGTGTGTGTGTGTGTGTGTGTGTGTGTGTGTGTGTGTGTGTGAATGTAGATGATTACTCTTTATTGTGCATGAAACAAGTATATGAACGTAAATACCAATTTTGCGACTTTAAAAAACCCTTCTGTTCTTTAATGAAATGTACATTAATTCGTATAAAAATGCATATATATTACCTGCGCTATTTCTTGTAGTTAAAAATGACGACATT
>NC_090245.1:43726784-43731784 GCF_037325665.1 Littorina saxatilis | reverse complement strand
AAAAATAACGTCCTTTGTTGAAGTGGAAAGTTGAAGCTGCTTGTGAACAACATCACATAGATCACGGTACATCCGCTGAAGCGTCCCATCGCTTGTACATTGACATAATATTGCTAATATTGTCAAATCTACGGTATACTGTCACACCCTCATTGTTTGATCAAATTGATTAAAATAGAGCGTAAATTATCTTCTTTTTTTTTTAAACATAAAAAACCCAATCTACAGCCTTCCAACTTTCTGTGCAGAGTAAGACATTAGTGTGAAGAAGTTCCGTATTTGACGCCCATGTCAGTCTGCGAAATTCATATAGGAGAGAGAAGAAAAATCCCTTTATTCACAGGAAGCAGCCACCGAAGCCAGCTGTGTCGAAATATAGCTATTCTCTATTTCCACTTAAAAGCCCTAAACGTCCCCCGCCTGCCCCTTGACTATACATACAAGAAGTAACACAGATATGCAAGAAGCTTTGTCATAACTTAGTCAGTTAAATCACTCACGTCTTTTTCATCATAGCTGTTCAAACTCACGGACGTTTTCATAGTACTTTCTGATAAATGTGCAATGCAAACATCATACACAAAAGCCACAACAGGTTAAGCGGGTTAAACAAACAAACAAACAAACAAACAAACAAACAAACAGACAGACAGACAGACAGACAGACAGACAGACAGACAGACAGACAGACAGACAGACAGACAGACAGACAAACAGACAAACAAAGGAAACAAAAAATCAAAACAAACAACAACAGGAAACTACAACAGCGACAACATGCTGAGCCAAAACATATATCTCCCTCAACGTTTTCATCATAATAGCGGCCTGAAAAAAAAGAAAAAAAAATTTAAATAAAATAAAAACACATAAACAAACAAGAAGAGCAACACCAGACAACAACAAAATCAAATACAACCGCAGCAACAACAACAAACAACAACCAGGCCATGAATATCCCTTCGAATCAGTCTTCAGTCATAATATTTTTGTTAGCACGGGAGAGAGAAACGAAAACGAAACAAAAAGCATAGAAAGCTTAGGGAATGGAGGAGAGAGTAGCCCGAGAAGGCAATGCAGATTTCAGAAAATGTTTCCCCATTCATCTCCGAAAAATTGGCCGTTGTTAATCAAGCGAGCACTGATGCCGGTCTTTTTCAACGTCCTGTCATTTTCGTCACAAGCACAAAAAAGCCAGCCGCCATTTTTGATTAGCACGTTATGCGCATGCGTGTTAGCTCATATCGATTGCTCCGGCTTTGGGATCACGACCCCAGGGTCACCGTGGCGACATGGGTGAGTTTGAACGAGTTAAAAAGATCCCAAAAGCGTAGGTGGATGGATAAGGGGAAGGGATAGAGAGAGTGCAGAGACAGATTTATGACAGAAGTGGGTTAACACGCACACAGATGAAGTGATATTTGTTGTTGGAAAATGAACCGGTGAAAAGGGGGTTAATCACTGGACCAAACGCAGGATAAACTGGAGTCAAAGGAGTCAAGTCTTCTGACTTTTCCTGCCCAGCATCCCCCCCCCCCCCCCCTCACTCCTTTCCTCTCTCCGTCCCACTCCCATTTTTCTTAATTCCTGCCCATTTCTCCTCCTTTCCCTCATTCCTTTCCTGTTTCTTAGTCCCTCCTCGTCCTTATAGTTTCACTTTTCTACCCCCCACCCCCCTCCCACCCCCACCCCCCCCCCCACACACACACACACACAATCACCACCACCCCACCACCACCTTTATTTCGTTCGTAGTTCAATTATATCACCCCTCCCCCCCCCCACCACCACCAACACCACAACCCACACCACAACCATTCTTATTCTTCAGATTTTTTTTTTTATCTCTGCCTCCATCTTTATTTCCTTCTAAGTCTACTTGTCTATCTTCTTCTTCGTCGTCTTCGTATTCTCTTTTTTTTCTTCGTCTCCATCTTCTTTTTAGTATCGCCCTCATTCTTTTCTTTGGTTTTTCTCATCAAGCACCGTGAAAGGTTTCACATTGGCAAGATCTAGATGTGGCATTTTTCAGCACGTGTACGGGAACGTGTACGGGTAACGTCATCAAATCTAGTTTTTACGTCACGCGTTTGCCAAGATCTGCAGTCTTGGTGGTAGCATCACAACGTATGATTTGGAACATTGGAGAAAAAAAAGAGAGTCACGGGTGACGCAATATCTACACGTACGCGTGCAGGTCTTTGCTACACGTTCGATCATCTAGAACACTGTATTGCCACACAATGTGCCGTATTCCATTTCAGGTACGTAACGCAGATGCAAAATCCATCTTTTGTAATGAGACACTGGAACAAATGCTTGAAATCCATTTATATCTGTCGTTATGTATACATGTATGCACTTTATGTGCCGTACACCATTGAAATCACCCACATGTAAACCCGACTTGTATACATAACAGAACAAAAGGAGTTGTGATATAACAATAGAATCCTGCTTGGAAACTATTTCAGTTCATCATGATATACACACGTTCAATCGTGTTTATCACACTTACGCGTGACTGACATTCTGTGAACTGTGTTTTCTAACACCATTGCCCTTTCCTTCTTTTTACTTGGAATTGATGCACATTTGTTTTTCAAATCGGAATATACTTCGTTCTGTTCCTTAAATGCATTTTCTCAAGTTTCAATTACTTTTAATGGTTTGAAAGACGTGACGTTTTCTCATCTAAACAGCTTTTACGGATGTTTTCAATTACTTTTAGCTTATTACTTGACATACAACAAAATTGTGCGGAATCACCGAGTCATATGATCTTGTCATATGATGTCTTTTGTTTCTCGTTTTCTTTTATTTCCCCACACGTAAATAATATATAGGTTTCTTTTTGTCTTGGTTGTAAAATATCGGATTGCACGAAGGCTTGCAGTAAGCCCGCCTTTGTTGATCATTTTGTCAAGTTATAGGCTGTGCGAGTATAAAGATGTTTAAACCATTAGTGGTGTGTTTGATTTATATGCCTAAATTTACATTTTGAATCAAAGATGGCACATTGCGCGTGCGCGCGTGTGTGTATGTGTGTGTGTGTGTGTGTGTGTGTGTGTGTGTGTGTGTGTGTGTGTGTGTGTGTGTGTCTGTGTTCGTGTGTCTGTGTCTGCAGATCTGTCTGTCTGTTTGTGTGTGTCTGTTTGTGAGTAAGTGTGTGTGTGTTTGTAATGAGTGAAATTGTTCATCAAAATTCTCAAAATTCTAATCCAATTACAATGTTTACAACAGACTCAAAGGGGATTGCATTGTATTCTCTATGATTTCTTGAATTCAAAGATAATATAGATATGTCATGTTAAGCATACTCTGAAAAATATGCTCACAATCAAAGAAAATTGATCGTATGTTAGCATGCTTCGCAGAGACCAAGGCGATCCGTCTCGATCTCTTCGGGTTTCGGCTAGCCAAACCTTATCAGCCTCAGTAATATACTGACCCCGGATTTTCAGTGTTGATCTTAATGTTTAATGTCGACAGATTGACTGAAAGTGTTAGTATCGCCTCAAAAGATTTGTTTTCTATTCTTAAATTGACTCATCAGAGTTGTCTCTCTCTCCCTCTCCAGCCCTACCCCAACTCTCTCTCTCTCTTTCTCTCTCTCTCTCTTTCTCTCTTTTTCTCTCTTTTCTCTCTTTCTCTCTTTTTCTTCTTTCTCTCTTGTTCTCTCTTTTCTCTCTTTCTCCCTCTCTCGCTCTCTCTCTCTCTCTCTCTCTCTCTCTCTCTCTCTCTCTCTCTCTCTCTCTCTCTCTCTCTCTCTCTCTCTCTCTCTCTCTCTCTCTCTCTCTCTTTCCCTGTCGCTCTCTCTTTGTTTTTTGTGTTTTTTGTGTGTGTGTTTATTCGTC
Source organism: Littorina saxatilis (assembly GCF_037325665.1). Lineage (NCBI taxonomy): Eukaryota > Metazoa > Mollusca > Gastropoda > Littorinimorpha > Littorinidae > Littorina > Littorina saxatilis. The sequence continues at coordinate 43,727,927 of NC_090245.1, read as the reverse complement.
TCAAGGACAGATTGTAGGAAAAGACCCAGCCTTAAATGTTCATCCTTGTTAAATGAAGTTCAGCTCAGTTCATCTCTCTGTCTCTGTCTCTGTCTGTCTGTCTGTCTGTCTGTCTCTCTGTATCTCTCTCTGTCAGTTTCTCTCTCTCTCTCTCTCTGTCAGTCTCTCTCTCTCTCTATCACTCTCCCTCTCTCTCTCCCCCCACTCTCGCTCTCTCTCTCTCTTCTCTCTCTGTGTCTCTGTCTCTTTCTCTGTCTCTCTCTCTCTCTCGCTTTCTCTCCCTCTCTCTCTCTCTCTCTCTCTCTCTCTCTCTTCTCTCTGTCTCTCTCTCTCTCTCTCTCTCTCTCTCTCTCTCTCTCTCTCTCTCTCTCTCTCTCTCTCTCTTCCTGTTTTATTATCCTGGTTACCATAATAGACGAGTTTTTATCAAACCGCTTTCAGTGCCTCAATCTCGGGGGAAAATACAAACCTAGTGTCCCCAATACTCCATGTCAGTGGCCTTTACGTGCATGCGTTGTACAGATTTATGGGGCAATTCCAAAAGGAAGTTTTCGGGTGAAAATTCTCTCGCCTTTCTTAGTTTCGTCTGCAGCCGTACCCCAGGCTCGATTCTTATTTATCTCTCCTGTGGGTGAAGCGTGTTTGGGGCACAAGAAATGTATGGCCAGAATGCGAATTGCAGAAAAAATACAATAAAATATATTCTGCATCTCCATTTCAATGTTTTTGTTTTGTTTTTATAGTTGTTGTTTTTTGTCCTGGGTCTCTTTCTCAATGTTTGTCTGTATTTCTGTGTGTGTGAGGAGTGTGCGTGTGTGTTTGTGTGTGTGTGTGTGCGTGTGTGCGTGTGTGTGTGTGTCTTTGTCTGTGCTGTGTGCTTATGTGTCTATGCCTGTCTTTTGACTTTGGCTGTCTTTATCTTCTTCTTCTACTTATACCTATGTCTCTTTTACATACACGTTGTTCTCACACGCTCACGGTCTTCCCCCAACATCAGTGCCTTTCACGAAATCAATTCTTCAATAAATACCACTGTGCACAGAGAAAACCTCATTTTTGGAATGTAACAATTAAAGTTGAGGGATGGCCTTATCCCATGTAAAAGCCTGTCCACATCTGAGACAGTGAACTTCTTCTTCTTCT
>NC_090245.1:43720375-43726584 GCF_037325665.1 Littorina saxatilis | reverse complement strand
GGAACCCCCTTTTAGACCCCCAATTTTAGACTCCCTCCCTTTTTAAGATCTGCTTTTTTAGAATTTCTGTTCATAACCTGTGTAAATTTACCGCAATTTTAAGACAATTGACTTTTCAGAATGTTAATACTATTAATTTTAAGAATTTTAATACTACTAATTTTAGGAATTTTAACACTATTAATTTTAAGAATGTTATAATATATTTTACATAATATTTCATAAAACATGGTGCATTCTTTGAATACCTGATTTTCTCCGATTTGTGGATGTCTTGAAAAGGCCGGGGGTTCTACTGTCCACAAGACAAGCGAGACACGGATGCTGTGTAGACACGTGACTGAAGCACCAGTCTCGTGACTTGTGGCAGGAAATAGAACACGAGCCTGAGGAGGAAATGGTGCTGTCAGACTCACAATGAACGAAAGCTCGTAACTCTCGAACACTACCAAAAGTGAGACCAGTGTAAGGATGAACGCGGTATATGCACGACGAGAGTCATAGTGCAGCTAGAAAACATGGTGACTTTTTGTTGTTGTTGTTGTTGTTGTTGTTGTTGTTGTTGTTGTTGTTGTTGTTGTTGTTGTTGTTGTTGTACTTAAAAAGAACAAATTAATGTAGTGTTAGGGCTATTTTTGGGGAAATCGTCAAGATTTAATTTTGTTTTTAACTTTATGTGTACTCTTGTCGGAGAGATGTACCCATTTCACACCCACCAACCAGCCTTGAATGAACATGATTCAAGCGGTAGGACAACACACAAAAACTGACTCCAGAACAACTCCCAACAACACGATTCCCCGTGATAGTAGAACAATTAGCCCCTGCTAATCACACTCATGACCACAAATCAGTTTAAAATCGACCTTCGCCTCACCTTCGTCAATGACCTTGACTGATCTATGGAACGACCGGATGACCGCGTCTCGAATGTCTGCCTCTGATTAGTCCCTCCGTTGGCAGCCTCTAATCTACTGTAAGAAGAACCTGTAATGGCATGGCTTTGTCTCAGGTTTCGTCAGGACATATGTGGTCCACGACAGAGCGAACAAAGCGCGTGCTTCGTGTATGCACGTGCATATGGGGTCATGTAAATGAGTTACAACAACGATGGAAAAAACCATGACGTCTCTTCTTGACCCTCCCAGTCCCCACCACGGTGAAGTCTCTGACGTCAAAAGTGAAGCGAAGTTCAAGAAAACTTCAATAATTCGACAAATGGCATTGATCATCAAGCCAACGTTTCGTCACTTCTGATGCTCCCGAGGAAATGATAAAGAATTAAAGAGAAAAAAAAAAGATTGTCTCTGTGACCTTGTCATAATTATCAGCAGTAGAAAAATACTCGTGCATATCGGTGTCGTATCTTCTTAATGCTCCGGCGTAGAGTCGGAGACAGGTCGTCATGCTTAGATTTCCTGCACGGCTTAACTATCATGACTTCGGTGACATTGTCGCTTTGTTTCATTTCCATCGGCTTTTTCACGCGGAAATCTTTCTGTTCTGTTTTGCAGAGACAATCGAGGTGGCTTGTGAGGATTCGCATTTGCCGGATACAGATTTACCTATGCTGCCATGAGTATCTGACATGTGGGGAATCTTAAAAACAAATTTAGTGCAAGTGGTGTTAAGTGTAGAGAACCTTGTGAAGCACTTCTAGTGAAAGTGATATAAGGTGAAAATGAATGTAAAGGCTTCATTTTGGACACTCTGGTAGCCAACTGTAGATTTGTTTTTCAAATCAGTGCTCAAAGACATAGTATATCATCTTACATGCTCTGTGCGCAATTTCTGCCCAGGACTGAGAAGGAGGAGGGGAAAAGGAAGCTACTGATGATAATATTGATTGAAAGTACAGAAACGAGTGAGGGAGGGGTCAAAGAAAAAAAGCAATAACTAAAACCTGAAAACAAATCTATCTGACATATACAATGTTCTCCAGTGCAAATTCAAGATATGTTACTGAAATAAAGCAATGAGCACAAAATCATTGAAATATCTTACCCAATTACCGAGTATGGGGCCAAGAAAACCACACACACACACTCACACACACACACACTCACACACACACACACACACACACACAACACACTGTGACACACACACAACACACACACACGCGAACACCGTCACACACACACACACACACACACACACACACACACACACACACACACACACACACACACACACACACACACACACACACACGTCAAGAAAGAAATCAGGTTCTGCATGATTATGTAACAATATACATCCAACGCATCCGCACATCTAAACATGAGATGACACAGATCCAGCAAATCCTTGCACCCTAACATCGGAGGACATAGATATAGAAGCTACCAAGCCCACAGAGTGTCATCACCATCCTCCCTGGCCAGTCTGACCGCGCGGACCTTCATTTCCTGGGTTGGCCGAGACAAGCGGAAAATGGCGCTGAAGAGGAAGTCGTTATGGCCTCTCGGGACAGTGGTCTCCCCTTACTCAGGAACGACAATCCAGCTAATATATCTGACTGGATTACCCCAGGGAGAAAGCTGGCGGATGTGCGAGGAGCAGAAACAGAGGAAGGCTCGCGGAGGAAATATTGTCGACTGATATATTAAAACAAAAAAGTAAATGTTTGTTTTTTCTCCATTTTTTTATATTTCATCTTCAAGTCGTGGTCTGCACACTCTGTGAACTTTCATCCTGATTTCCGGTTTCATTCTCTGACATATTGTATTGTTTTAACAATTTTATTGTATAATCATTTTGCATTTCTTTCTACCATAATTTCATCATATAGACCGTGTAAGGTCAATGCGCTAACGAAAAACTAAGTGGTGTTTTTGTCTTCTTCTATTTTCTTCTGAGCGTTTTGTAATTTGCCTTGGCTTTTGCCTGCGTGAACCTACAACAGGCACGAAATTACTAGCTCACGCAAGTTAAGCAACCACAAGTTTGTTTTTTAAGAATATGAAAGAAAAGAAGGGGGGAAATTAAATTGGCGGCGCCCATACATCGAACAAACCTCCAAACTTCATCAAGGACGATCACTCTGGAGACTACGGTGGCCAGTCATCTCCGAAGATTGCTTATCTGCTCTTCCCTGGGCGTTGAGCACGTGCTTGATTTTCTGCCTTCCCCGCCTTGACTCTCAGCAGACGAAGCTCCCTGAATCATGCGGGGAAAAAATTAATCAAAGTCAAATATGGAACAGCGAGATCAATCCGGGTCAAAGGGAGGCCAATCGGGTGATATGAGAAAAAGCGTGGCGGGTGTTTTTTAATGGCGGCGAGAAGATTGTGGTTTAGGGTGTTGAGAACGGTGATATGATGCTAAAGAGTTTGCAGAGCGTGCGTTCTGCCTGGACCAAAGAGAGGGATGAGGTGACAGAGATATTCATGATGGCGATGTGCAGCCTGTCTCTGTCTGTCTGTCTGTCTGTCTGTCTGTTTGTCTGTCTCTGTTTCTTGGTCTTTCTATCTCTGTCGCTGTTTTCTTTCTTTGTGTATGGCTGTCTGTCTCTCTGTTTCTGTCTCTCCATCTCTGTCTGTCTATCTCTGCCTCTGTTTGTCTGTCGGCTGTATGTCTGTCTATCTGCCATTATTCTAGCTTGGTTTAGTGACGATGGTTGAGTGTGACCCGTACATTTCCTTGTTTTGGGAAGGGTTGTCCCGCGTCTTTATCACACGATTAACCTCTGTATTGTCCACATGCACTCGCACGCGCTCATAAATATTCTCTTGTCCCCACTCTCCTTAACACTCATCACCTTACATCCTAATCAACCTTCCACCAACACAGGCACACGCGCAACACACACACACACACACGCGAACACACACACACACACACACACACACGCAGCACGCACACACACACACACACACACACTGACATACACACACACAAACATACACATACACACACAGGCACACATAACCCCCCCCCCCCCCATTACCCCCCACCCCCACATACACACACTGGCACAGACGATAACAGAGGCAACGAGATATAGAATCGAAATGATCTCAATCGCTCGGGAGGAGCAGCCTCGGGGGCAGGTCACACTCATAAACAAGCAATCCCAAACCAATCGTGACCCCGCGCTGGATCCATCTCGGCGTCAGCGTTGTGGATTTTAATCACACCAACGTTATTGATAATCTCTCCTGAATTTATTCACCAAACAAATCCATGGCGGCAGTCTCCCTAGAGTCTTCTCTCCAGATTTGGAAAGAGAATTCAAATCTCTTGACCTCAACTGGAGGACCTCAAAGACGAAGCAGCACAATTCTAGTATTCTTCAGATGAACGGGGTGGGGGGGAGGGGGGGGGTTGGGAGGAGGGGGGGAGGAGGAGTGGGACACTTTCTGCATAGAAGTAAGAAAGTTGTTGTTGTTGTTGTTGTTGTTGTTGTTGTTGTTGTTGTTGTTGTTGTTGTTGTTGTAGTATTCTTCAGATGAACGGGGGAGGGGGGGGGGGTTGAGGGAGTAGGAGGGGGGAAGGAGGAGTGGGACACTTTCTGCATAGAAGTAAGAAAGTTGTTGTTGTTGTTGTTGTTGTTGTTGTGGTTGTTGTGGTTGTTGTTGTTGTTGTTGTTGTTGTGGTTGTTGTGGTTGTTTGTTGTTGTTTGTTGTTGTAGGTTCTTGATGCCAAGCCTCTCCCTGCCCTAGTAATTGGAAAAGATATCGACATACCTCGTAAACTAAATACGTCCGCGTCGCCAAGAAACTTCAGCGATTACGGATGTGGACACTTTGACAATCAGCACTCGCAGAAAATCCAGCGATGTTACAATAATAACGACGATATACTCTCTCCAGACTTTAGCCAGTTAACACTGAGAATATGCATGTTCTCAGTAATGCTGCGAATCTCAATTACTAATCTATCGTAATTTATTGTACCAGTCAAAGAAAACTGTACGGCATATTTATGAACATCGATGTGCATGCTTTGCATATACCGGTATATATATCTACAGCTTTTGTCTGCATACTTCATTCCATATTATAATTATAGCACAAACCAATGTTATTTAAGATGCTACTCGCACGCTGGCAGTAGCCTGAATATCTTTGCCCATATTTGATGACGCCAATGTTTTTACAGAGTGACTTGTAATAAACAATTGTATCATTAACTCTCATTATTACCAATTCAGTGCCCCATATGGCTTTTTGACCAATCAGGACGGATTCTAGGTGACCCTCTAAATGTTATAACGTTCAGGCAGGGACCCTTTTTGTTTATTAAGCGAAAAATGAACAAGACAAAGTAAAAATTTAAATCAGCAATATCAGTGTGATTTATTCTAAAGAATGACACTTTAAATGCTGTCAGATAATACTCCCTTTATCTAAAAAATACCGAAAAGCGAGTTTTGTCGGTAGGTGCTTTACGGAACAGCGAGGCAACGCCCATCCTCTGAGTGTGCAATGCCGACTCGCTCACTTGAAATCTAAATTATCAAAGTTCGGAAAATCAAGTGAAATTTGGTCACTCGCTTTACGTCAAATGTATCTTTACGTCATTTCCCATCCGTCTGGAGTCGGTTCTAAATCTGTCGCTCTCTGTTCAACAGGAAAAAGCGAAGCAACCGAAACGCATATGTACAACATGGTTTGTTGTGTGTCAAACGCATTTGACCTGTGAATATTCATCACGTAAGGTGTGTTACTCTGATTGGCTGACCCAGGTCACGAGAATTCTTTGACTGACAGGCATAATCAGGTAGGAGCGCTCCAGTTCCCATTGTGGCTGTTCTGTCTAATTCGCGGGGTCGCTTCGAAATTTCTTTTGGTCGAATTAAACGGTAATACAACCGTTATTTCTAATATGCTGACTGTTAGCAAACGATAACAGACATGTCTCACAAACGATATCAGCATTCGCCTAAAAGGCTCATGCTTGATATCTTTTTTCTCGACATGTCTGTTGCCATTTGCTAACAGTCAGCATATTAGAAATAACTCATACTAACTCTACTACACATTTCGTATGCATTTAGAGCGCTTATTTCCCTTTGTTAGTCAGAATGTTATCATTATATTGCTCAAACCACAACTATTCTCGGCGACCTTAGGGTGTAAACTCAGTCGCGACATGCCTCGCCATCTCCAATCCGGTCCCACAGAGAAAATCGTGAGCTAATTTTCACCATGGCGTCTGATGCCCGGGCTGACAAGAGCAATCATCACGGGCCAAGGAGAGGC
>NC_090245.1:43665375-43715375 GCF_037325665.1 Littorina saxatilis | reverse complement strand
TCCTGTTGAACTTGCTTATACACATCACTAAGAAGGGGGAGGGGGGAGAGAGAGAGAGAGAGAGAGAGAGAGAGAGAGAGAGAGAGAGAGAGAGAGAGACACACAGACAGAGAGAAAGAGAGGGAGAAAGAGAGAGAGAGAGAAAGAGAGAGAGACAGAGAGAGAGAGAAAGAGAGAGAGAACAAGAGAGAGAGAGTGTGTGTATGTGTGTGTGTGTGTGTATGTGTGTGTGTGTGTGCTTGTGTGTGCGTGCTAGCGAGTCTGTGTATGCGCGTTCCAGTGTGTGTGTGAGTGTGTGTGTGTGTGTGTCTTTTTTCTCTGTGTGTGTGTGTGTGACTGTGTCCGTGTCTCTGTGTGGATGCGCCTGTGTATCTTTACATGTGTGTGTGTGTGTGTGGTTTGTGTATTACGCTTTTGGGAGAGAGAGTTTTAAATTTTTCCAATTTAAATGCACACCTGCGACCTGCACAGAAACGTAACCGAATCCCCTGATGCTGCAGTTTTGTGGACAAATGGTAAAAAGTTAGATATGAGCGCTGTGCAAAACCAGTAAGTGGGTTTTTCTTTCTTTCTTTCTTTCTTTCTTTCTTTCTTTTTTTCTTTCTTCTTTTCTGTCTTTGTTTCTTTGTTTTTTTCTTTCTTATTATTTTTATTCTAAACAAAACAGTAAGTAGGCTTATAATGCATGAATTTGTTTTTCTTTTGATTATTTTATATATGATATTCATAGTTATGTATATTTATATTTGTAAATATTCATTTATTTATTCTAACGAACGGGTAGAAGAATCAATACTTTGCGACCTCAGTTATTTGTGTACTCGCTTATCAATTTCTTTTACAACTTTCGATCTGAGATTTTTTAAGGACTCTCCTTCCCCAATAAACGATTCGACTCACCATCTGACGGGCGCAGTGGTAAGACGTCGGCCTCCTAATCGGAAGGTCGTGAGTTTGAATCCCGGTCGCTGCCGCCTGGTGGGTTAAGAGTGGAGATTTTTCCGATCTCCCAGGTCAACTTATGTGCAGACCTGCTAGTGACTTAACCCCCTTCGTGTGTACACGCAAGCACAAGTGCGCACGGAAAAGATCCTGTAATCCATGTCGGTGGGTTATAGAAACACGAAAATACCCAGCATGCTTCCTCCGAAAGCGGCGTATGGCTGCCTTAATGGCGGGGTAAAAACGGTCATACACGTAAAAATTCACTCGTGTAAAAAACACGAGTGAACGTGGGAGTTTCAGCCCATGAACGCAGAAGAAGAAGAAGAAGAAGAAGAAGAAGAAGAAGAAGACTCACCATCTGAGATTTCGACAAGCTTTTACATGGAAAAATGCCATCTTTCGACTTGGACACATACCCAAAAAGAACCTCCAGATTTGTGTCCGCGCAGGAGTTTATTTAATGAAATTATTTCTTAAGTCAGGATGTTGATTTTGATAATTATGCGTCTAAGTTGAGGGATGGTCTTATACCGTGAACACGGCTGTGCAGGTCTGAGTTAGCGAGCAGAAATGTTTAAACGGGATCTGTACCTTTTATCTTCATTAAACAACCTTCCACACAGACAGAAAGAAATGAAGGCCCACTCCGCCTCCTGAAAGCAGTTTCACTCACTGTCTCGGGCGGGGATGTAGCTCAGTCGGTAGCGCGCTGGATTTGTATCCAGTTGGCCGCTGTCAGCGTGAGTTCGTCCCCACGTTCGGCGAGAGATTTATTTCTCAGAGTCAAATGTGTGTGCAGACTCTCCTCGGTGTCCGAACACCCCCCGTGTGTACACGCAAGCACAAGACCAAGTGCGCACGAAAAAGATCCTGTAATCCATGTTAGAGTTCGGTGGGTTATAGAAACACGAAAATACCCAGCATGCTTCCTCCGAAAGCGGCGTATGGCTGCCTAAATGGCGGGGTAAAAACGGTCGTACACGTAAAAGCCGTGGGAGTTTCAGCCCATGAACAAACAAACAAACAAACAACTCACTGTCTCAGATCGGATAAGACCATCCCTCCACTTGGCCACATACCGAACATCACCACCCTGACTGCTTGCTTTTGTGCGTTGGACCTCTTTGATGAATTAATGGTCAAAAAACGCACAAGTGCCTTTTACAGCATTATTCTTTAAAAACAAAACAACAACAAACACTGTGCACATAGCAGAGCACCCATATTGTTCATTTTTGATATGTGATCATTTGGAAGGATGGGCTTATCCCCTGTATAAGCCTGCCCAGATCTGAGACGATAGCTAGGGCTTTAATACTTCTCGGTTTATTGTTTGTGTGACAGAAAATACTGAACTTTCTGTGCAAAAATCCAGCTTATTTGTCCCGGTCAAAATATTTCTCATAGCAAAATCAGATTGTTTGCCCTCAGACTTTTTCCGTCCTGTTTATGGCACACAAAAGCAACGGGTATATTGGAGTCCTAAACACTGTGACAAATTTCGAATTTTGTCTTAGATTGAATTGTCTGTGTAAAAAAAAAGTGTGTGTGTGGGTGGGGGGGGGGGGGAGGGGTACCGTGTAGATTTTAATAAAGCTGAATAGCAGGCAGACAATGACTGCAACCAAGGCAGACAGTACTTGTTATTGCCAAGGAAAGCCATTATCATATCGATAACTATCTGTGCAATTATTCTCTGGCTTGGTATGGTTTCTGGACAAACTCGGTCAAGTTACATCAAGAACTGTCAATGAACTCGTGTGATTTTGTTTCTCGGAGCAGCTGCTTTCATGCCATTTGTGGATCATGTTGGTTGTTGATGCCGTGGGCCATAATGATAGTTGACGTCGGTGATTCACTCTTGTTTGTACTATCCCCGTAAGTGCTATGTTCCATTTACAAATATTTAGCCAGATTTATTTGGTTCAAATTGAAGAAATATAAGTATAATTTAGCGTTTTCCTTTCTCTGTGTCTGTGCGTCTGTCTGTCTGCCGGCTGTCTGTCTGCATATCACTCTCTCTCTCTCTCTCTCTCTCTCTCTCTCTCTCTCTCTCTCTCTCTCTCTCTCTCTCTCTCACACACACATACACACACACAAACGCACATACATACACACACACACACACACACACACACACACACACACACACACACACGACACACACACACACACACACACACACACACACACACACAACACACACACACACACATGACACACACATACACACACACACACACACACACACACACACATACACACACGACACACACACACACACACACACACACACACACACACACACACACACACATTTGATTCCAAATTTTCTCATTCCTATCGACTTGTCTCTTCCAAGACCCCCCCCCCCCCCTCCCTCCCTCCCCATACTCCCGATACCCTATCTCACTCTCACCAAATACCTATTTCTACATGGAGTATCCCATGATGAGTGGGGCAGGATGCATGGACAGAACTCTCCCTGCCCGGAGACAGGATAGACATAGATTGGCAAATGTCTGCTGGAGAAATCATTACAAAACAAACACAGTTCGATTCATAAATACAGTCTTTATTGGTGCCCAGAAAATGGATGTCCCCAAGCCAAAGACAACAAACCATTCCCCCCTCGTGTCTGCCCCGACACTGATGTTGGTTACACTGACTTGACTTATAGAATAGCTGGACAGCTAACAGGAGAAAAATGGTTGGTTTTGGTGAATCAATGTTGAGTCGGTTACATGAGGTATGTGTGTTGAAGATCGTTGGGAAGATTATATGTTATACGTTAATGTGAGAGGGAATGAGTTCAAGTTTCTTTTTTCGTGTCTGTCTCTCTCTCTCTCTCTCTCTCTCTCTCTCTCTCTCTCTCTCTCTCTCTCTCTCTCTCTCTCTCTCTCTCTCTCTCTTAAAAACCTCCAGCCTTGCTTCGGTCATTTTGGTCAGCAATCCTGATTACTTCCATTTGCACGTTGCCACGACGTTCGTTCGTTTGTACGCTCTCTCTCTCTCTCTCTCTCTCTCTCTCTCTCTCTCTCTCTCTCTCTCTCTCTCTCTCTCTCTCTCTCTCTCTCTCTCTCTCTCTCTTTCTCTCAAAAAACTCCAGCCTTGAGTAATAACATCGTTCGTTCGTTCGGTCGTTCGTTCCGACGACGTTCGTTCGTTTGTACGCTCTCTCTCTCTCTCTCTCTCTCTCTCTCTCTCTCTCTCTCTCTCTCTCTCTCTCTCTCTCTCTCTCTCTCTCAGATAAATATCTACTACCAAGGACCCGTGTAGATCTATATAAAACTAGTTTTGCCTTTGCTGGGCCGTCAAGGTGGAACTCTCTTCCTTCGAATGTTAAAACTAGCAAATCTGTAAATATTTTTAAATCTTCTTTAAAAAAAACATCTAAACTGTTCTCTGTAAGTACACACCCGCGGTGACATAATCATGTGAATCTTACAGTTCTGTCTAATGTATACTATATTAATATTACTATATAATTATATTCACGTCATATTACATATTCATAGCATATAGTATTCATATTGTTTTACTTCGTATATTAGATTTTGTGTTTAGTGTGGCGATGGTGCTTATGCTTATTTACTGTACATTCACATGTTATGCCTATATGAATTCATTATATTATGTTGTTTATATGCGTGCGGATGTGTTAGTGTGAATGTAAAGAGCACGTTGTAAGATTAGGCCCTTGGCTTAAAATGTTTACCCTTTATGTCAATAAAATGTTCTAAGTCTAAGTCTAAGTCTCTCTCTCTCTCTCTTACACTTTCTCTCAAAAAACTGCAGCCTTGAGTAATAAACATCGTTCGTTCGTTCGTTCGTTCGTTCCGACGACGACGACGTTCGTTTGTTTGTACGTTCTCTCTCTCTCTCTCTCTCTCTCTCTCTCTCTCTCTCTCTCTCTCTCTCTCTCTCTCTCTCTCTCTCTCTAGATCTCACACTCTCTTTCTCTCTCTTTCTCTCTCTCTCTCTCTCTCACACACACTCTCTCTCTCTTTCTCTCTCTCTCTCTCTCACACACTCTCTCTCTCCACCCTCTCTCTCTCTCTTTCTCTCTCTCTCTTTCTCTCTCTCTCTCTCTCACACTCTCTCTCTCTCTCTCTCTCTCTCTCTCTCTCTCTCTCTCTCTCTCTCTCTCTCTCTTTCTCTCTCTCTCTCTCTATCCTATACAAAACTGCATGCTTCGGTCATTTTGGTCAGCAATCCTGATTACTTCCATTTGCACGTTGCCACAGTGGGTATCTTTACTATTTTTTTCTTCTTCTCCCCAGTCTTTATCTTCACTTTTTCGGATGTTTTACCTATTTATTGAGCCGTTTTTTGTTTGAAATCTGCTCATTCTTTTGCCTTTCTTTTCCTGTGTAGTTATAGATTCACTCTTTTTACATTGCTTTACATCACACCCAAATCCCAACTTCTTAAAGATGTTGCTTTCTGGTGTTATTTTTGGTGTGTTTAACTCACATTTCGTTTTGAGTTTTTTTGTTCGCATTTACTTTTCTTCAATCTTAACTTTCTTGCGCACCTTCCCACGTGACATTAGCGGCCAGTCATAAGCGAGGGGTGTGTCTCTTTTCAAAACCCCACTGCCCGCGATTATTACAATATTTGTTTTTTGTACTTTAATCCGCGATGAGTGCAATATTTTTCTTGTATCCAATCTCATTAATCAGCTACTGCGCCTGACTTCATCAAGCTTTTCTTGTTCTTCTTCTTCTTCTTCAACTTTTTCTTTCGCCATCCCTGCTTTATCCCTACCACATGTTTTATTCCTCAGTCAAGGAATCGTGAATGCGTGTTGTTGTTGTTGTTGTTGTTGTTGTTGTTGTTTGTTGTAGTGGTTGTTGTTGTTGTTGTTGTTGTTGTTGTTGTTGTTGTTGACTCCCTCAGTCACTGAACAAAGAAAGTCGCGAGAGATTCCCAATGTGTCTCAAAATAGAACATTGTGAAATGTGTTTACAATTCCTTCTTCAAAGATTTAAAGACGTGTTACTTTTAATTATTTTTTACTGGCTGCGGGTTGACACGTACGTCTCACTGAATCGAGAGTAGTGAGGTTGCATGAAAGATGTGATCACACCTGAAACTCGCGCAGACGCTTGCATGCGCCTTGGACCCTTTATAGTTGAGTTTGTCCAATGTTCAGTGTGCATGATTTATTGTGAGGTGTGCATCTATTGCATGGTATTGTCCATACGTAGATAATGTGTTGCTGTAAGTTTATTGTTCCGTCATTTTGTTAGAATGTATATGTATTTGATGTTTAAATAGTATGGTTTTATTCATAGTTTAATAATGTAAAGCGCGGAGAGCATAATTATATAGTTTTCTGTTGTTCGCGCTATATAAGCTGTCATTGTTACTATTAATACTATTATTATTATCATTATCATTATTATGATTATTTAAGTTATTGAGACATCCCAGTGCACTAAGGGATTTATAGAGCAAATCGAGAAAATTCATTATTGAACGAAGCGCATAGCGCTGAGTTCAATAATTATTTTCGAGATTTGCTCTATAAATCCCTTAGTGCACTGGGATTGTTTCAATAACGATATTGTCAGTACCGCCATAGAAAAAAGAAGATTCCAAACGCACATTTTGCAATGCGCATTTGAATAGGCATAACTGTGTGGTCAGGTCGTGCACAGTAAAGATCTACTTTTGTGTGGGGTGTCTCAAGTGTGTCGTGCTTTTGTCACACGCATTTTAATTTCTGTTGGTAAATTCCAGTGTAGCGTTAATCTGAACAGTGATGATCTTTCAGAGAGACCTCATTTGAACTCGGAGAAAGGCTCTTCATTATTTGCGATTCGAAACCTCCAGTCGAGCTTCGACGGATTGACTATGCGGAGTGACTCCCCTTGAATTGACTCAAAGCGGGACTCGACGGTTCGCACATTTTCAAAACAAATGTGGCATATTTCTCGTGTTCTATCTTCACTCATCGGGGAGTCTGATACTAAATATGAACGGTAAGAATGCTCTGAACCCTACACGTATTATATCCCCATCGTTTTTTCGTTCACATTTGCCCAACATGTTAATTTGCTGAGCGGGGTTAATGTCGTCTGCTAGGCAACCTGCCAACCTGGGCAATGGAACGACTGCAGTCTGCACTGAGTCTGTACGCATGAGGCAGGCTGCTAATAAATCTTATATGTGACCCTCCACCACGGAATGAGTCGCATGTCACCTCGCGCGGTTCTGCGCTAGGCTTAATATAAGTCCGGGGAGTGTCTGGCAACAGTGTGAGGGTCACCTTAGTCACAGGCTTATAACTCAAACAGTTTTTGCTCTTTTCTAAAACGGTTTTCACCACTGGATAGAGCACAACAAAATCTGTCGGAAAATGTAAACATTTGAAAATCATGCAAAGCTGACATGCGACTCATTTCGTGGTGGAGGGTCACATATATGGTAAGAACGTTCTGAGCCTTACACGTTTTCGATTACGATTGTTCTTGCTTTGAAATAATAATTCTGAAACCATTCATTTACTTAACTGATGTAGTCGTATTTCTGTGTTGTCTGCTACAGAGTCGATCGAGTCAGTCTTCCAAACTGGTCTAGCTGGTACGTTATCGGAATAACACTTGAGTTTTCTGTTAGCCGCTGGGAATTGTATACTAACTCATCATTTGGTAATTGTGGATGATAAGCTACATGCCACTAACACGGCATATGAGAAGAATCTATGCAAGTCGGCGAAAATTAGATGAAACACAGCGGCTTCTATTTTTTTAGATCACTGGCACTGGCACAGGCACATGCAATCTGTCAGAAAAAAAACACCTCTGCTTTAATTGAGAAGCAGGGAATTTATGGTCATTTGGTATTGTGGAGAATATAAGCTACATGTCATTAATTAATTCTGAGGATGAGAGCACAGTCTTGCTTAGGCAAAGGGCGCAAGAATACGCTCTGTGGAAAAGTTAGCGCACTCCAAGAGTGCGCTAACAGTTTTAGCGCATCGCCATTAGCCAATCAACTGGTTCACATCAGTCATGTGACACCAGTACTTACTGACAATTTAAGTTATTGAGACATCCCAGTGCACTAAGGGATTTATAGAGCAAATCGAGAAAATTCATTATTGAACGAAGCGCATAGCGCTGAGTTCAATAATTATTTTCGAGATTTGCTCTATAAATCCCTTAGTGCACTGGGATTGTTTCAATAACGATATTGTCGGTACCGCCAGAGAAAAAAGAAGATACAACACGCACATTTTGCTACGCGCATTTGAATAGGCATAACTGTGTGGTCAGGTCGTGCACAGTAAAGATCTACTTTTGTGTGGGGTGTCTCAAGTGTGTCGTGCTTTCGTCACACGCATTTTAATTTCTGTTGGTAAATTCCAGTGTAGCGTTAATCTGAACAGTGATGATCTTTCAGAGAGACCTCATTTGAACTCGGAGAAAGGCTCTTCATTATTTGCGATTCGAAACCTCCAGTCGAGCTTCGACAGATTGACTGTGCGGAGTGACTCCCCTTGAATTGACTCAAAGCGGGACTCGACGGTTCGCACATTTTCAAAACAAATGTGGCACATTTCTCGTGTTCTATCTTCGCTCATCGGGGAGTCTGATACTAAACATGAACGGTAAGAATGCTCTGAACCCTACACGTATTATATCCCCATCGTTTTTTCGTTCACATTTGCCTAACATGTTAATTTGCTGAGCGGGGTTTATGTCGTCTGCTAGGCTACCTGCCAACCTGGGCAATGGAACGACTGCAGTCTGCACTGAGTCTGCACGCATGAGGCAGGCTGGTAATAAGTCTTATATATGGTAAGAACGTTCTGAACCCTACACGTTTTCGATTACGATTGTTCTTGCCTTGAAATAATAATTCGGAAACCATTCATTTACTGAACTGATGTAGTCGTATTTCTGTGTTGTCTGCTACAGAGTCGATCGAGTCAGTCTTCCAAACTGGTCTAGCTGGTACGTTATCGGAATAACACTTGTGTTTTCTGTTAGCCGCTGGGAATTGTATACTAACTCATCATTTGGTAATGTGGATGATAAGCTACATGCCACTAACACGGCATATGAGAAGAATCTATGCAAGTCGGCGAAAATTAGATGAAACACAGCGGCTTCTATTTTTTTAGATCACTGGCACTGGCACAGGCACATGCAATCTGTCAGAAAAAAACCCACTTCTGCTTTAATTGAAAAGCAGGACATTTATGGTCATTTGGTATTGTGGAGAATATAAGCTACATGTCATTAATTAATTCTGAGGATGAGAGTACAGTCTCGCTTTGGCAAAGGGTGTAAGAATACGCTCTGTGGAAAAGTTAGCGCACTCCAGGAGTGCGCTAACAGATTTAAGCGCATCGCCATTAGCCAATCAACTGGTTCACATCAGTCATGTGACACCAGTACTTACTGACAATTATTATTATTATTATTATTATTATTATTATTATTATTATTATTATTATTATTATTCTTATCAATATTATTATTATTATTGTATTATTATTATTATTATTATTATTATTATTATTATTATTATTATTATTATTATTATTATTGTTATATTGACACCAGAGATTCCTTGCGAGCGTTGAGGGCTCGATGTTAAACTGTACTGATGGAGGCGCCTGCAATGCCCACAAGTGTATTCCAAATGTCACGGCGCTTCTTACGCCTGATTATGCGAGCGCATAGCGGAATGAAAAGTAATTTTTCCCAAGATCTGTTCTGAGGTTTTTATCCTCTGGACGTTTCACAAACGAATCATAATCGTGGAAGACAAATTAGCTGGTGGTAAAAACTTTCCCAGGCTAATTGCCTCCTGCGCGGTGCCTCAACAGGCCGTAATGGGTGGCAGCCATGCCAACAGGAACTGCAGGGGATTGTGGGAAGCGCTAGGGGAATTGTGGGAAGGGTAAAGAGGCCCTGAAAAGGGCAACCAGACTCCACCAAGGTTCAGCGGTGTCGGTATCTGGTTTTCGTCAAGCTTCTTGGCTTTTTTGCTGGATGGACTCATTTCCAGCGCGCGTTCGTTTTACGGGAACGTTTCAAAGGCAATTATTTAGCTGTTAACAATTGAAACTGAGCAAAGCAGCTACAAAAAGCGTAATATGTAACTCTATTTCGTCTTAAAATATTCTTCGATTCAGTGATTCAAGCACATAATTGGTACTGTACAGTAGATTCTAATTATCTAGCAAATATTAGCTAGCACACACAGTTTTTGTTTGCAGCGAAGAGGTAGAGCAAAGGGGGGGGGGGGGGGGGTGGGGGTGCAAGAGAAAGAGAGACGAGAGAGAGAGAGAGAGAGAGAGAGAGAGAGAGAGAGAGAGAGAGAGAGAGAGAGAGGCAGAAGAGAGAGAACAAAAGAAAGGCGGAGAGAGAGAGAGAAAGACAGAGAGGGGGGTGAGAAAGAGAGAGCGAGAGAGAGAGAGAAATAGAGAGAGAGAGACAGACAGACAGACAGACAGACACACAGACACACAGACAGACAGAGACAGAGTAGGTAGAGTGGGAGGTGAGAGAACGAGAGAAAAGAGGAGGGGGTAGAGACAGAGATACAGACAGACAGAGAGCAGGAGAAAGAAAGAGAGAAGAAAGAAGAGAGAGAGAAAGAGAGAGAGAGAGAGAGAGAGAGAGAGAGAGAGAGAGAGAGAGAGAGAGAGAGAGAGAGAGAGAGAGAGAGAGAGAATGACAGAGAGACAGGCGGAGAAGGACACGGAGAGGCGGTACAGGGAGGGAAACAAAGAGAGATTTGAAGGAAACTCATTTACCTGACTCTGTGCCAGGGGAAAATCAATTCCAAACGTAATTAGCAACATTATAAAGGGAAAACATAAGTTCATTTCACGATGCAAGAATATCATTAACCACCTTTTCATGACCGTGAGATAACCTTTGACGAAAACATGCATTCTGATTGTAGGTTTCCTATTACTGGGACTTTCATTAACGAATTTACTGCTGCCAAGATTAAGACCAAAAACAGAACAAGAATAATAAGAACTGTATTTGCCAAAACAGCATTGGTACGTGTCCTGGTGTGGATAAGGATTCATTAACCCCGTTTAAATGCGATACACAGACAGAAAGAAACAAAAATCCAATTAATTAAAAGCGTTCTTGTGAACGAAGGGCACCTAGCTGTATTTCTACGTGCTCAGATCCTTCCCAATGTCCTGTAAAGTAGCCCAGCTTAAAATGCACGTCAGCGAATGATAAGATCGCATGGGCAACATCAAGCCTCCAAACTGCTCAGCATATCGGACAATAACAGTCCCATTTGCTCAGATTTGACCGAGCAGATGACGAATTTAACACACGGTTTAAATCAATAGCTGGCAAATCGCTCTGCTGGGGCGCTTCCCGAGCAAACAAGAGAAACAAGGACGCCAAACACATTTAACCCTTTTAAATGTAATAGAATAAAAGAGCGTGCAAGAAGACAATGTTACAAGGAACAATGGCTTCACAGTGAAGTCATCGCTCACTCCTGCCAAGCGCAGCCGTGCAGTCAAAAACTGAAGCGAATTAGGTTTTAAAGGAGTTGTTCAGACTGAGAGAAAGGGATAGAAAAGAGAGAGAGGGAGAGAGAGAGAGAGCGAGAGAGAGAGAGAGAGAGCGAGAGAGAGAGAGAGAGAGAGAGAGAGAGAGACAGAGAGAGAGAGAGATAGACAGAGAGACAGAGTCAGAGAGACAGAAAACAGACAGAAAGAGAGAGACAGAGACAGAAAGAGAGTGAGAGAAAAAGAGGGACAGTGTGTGTACGCGTGCGTGCGTGAGGGCGTGCGCGTGTGTGTATGTGTGTGTGTGTGTGTGTGTGTGCGTGCGCGCGCGTGTGTGTGTGTGTGTGTGTGTGTGTGTGTGTGTGTGTGTGTAAAAGTCGACTCTTGCACTGCTGTCACCCCTACCCGCCTTTCCTCTCACCCCCTGTCGTCTTCTTGCCAGCAGAGGAGCTTGACACCGCCGTGCTGGAAATGTGCTATCGATGTCTCAGATCTTGTTGAACTCAAATTTGTTGACGGTTCTTGTTGCAACAGACGTCGCAACAATTGCGACCTACAACGGTTATTCTGCTTTTCTTGTGCCTATAAATAATCTAGCAAGACGATACGCCGGCATTCGGTCTCTAAGTGGAGGAACAGAGAAGAAGAAGAAGAAGAAGAAGAAGAGTATCCTCTACTCGGATGATCCTCTGACCATGACGTCGATTCGTTTCCGGATGATCGGCGTTGCGCTGTTTGTGGTGGCGTTAAGCGGTGAGTATCACAGTGGGCATTTGCACCACAGATACCTTTATTTCTAAAATGTACTTAGAAAGGATGTACGTATAAAAATGAATTGTACTCGAATTGATCATTTGTTAATAAATATTGTCAGTAAGTACTGGTGTCACATGACTGACGTGAACCAGTTGATTGGGTAATGGCGATGCTCTTAAAACTGTTAGCGCACTCTTCTAAATTTGTCTGTGTTTCGTTCACTCAAAAATTCTCTTCTAATATTTTGCTCAGCTTTTTCATTCTTTCTTGTTTTTGATCTCTCATAAATTCCCTTCTAATATTTTGCACAGCCTTTTCTTCCTTTATTAATGTTGCTATCTATTAATTAAATTCCGTTCTATTTCAGCCATTTCTTTCTTTCTTTGTTTCGCTCTCTCATTAATTCCTTATAATACTTAACTCAGCCTTTTCTGTTTTTGTTCTTTTCGATCTTTCATAAATTCCCTCCTTTTATTTTACTCAGCCTTTTCTTTCTTTGTTTATTTTGGTCTCTTATAAACTCCCTTCTTACATTTCACTCAACCATTTATTTATTTCTTTGTTTCGCTCTCTCATCAATTCCTTCTAATACTTAACTCAGCCTTTTTTTTCGATCTTTCATAAATTCCTTCCTTTTATTTTACTCAGCTTTTTTTTTCTTTGTGCATGTTGCTCTCTTATAAGTTCCCTTCTTATATTTCACTCAGCCATTTCTTTCTTTCTTTGTTTCGCTCTCTCATCAAATTGTTTAAATATTTTACTCGGTATTTTCTTTCTTTATTCCTTTTGCTCCCTTAATACTTCCCCTCTAATGGTTTATTAAAACTTTTCGTTTTTATTTGGTTTTTTGTTTCGCTCTCTTCTTAATTTCGCTTTAATAATTTACTGGCCCTTTTGTCTATTTAAATGTTTTGCTCTCTTATAAAATGTAAAATTGTACTCAGCCTTTTCAATCTTTCTTTGTTTTGCTCTCTAATAAATTCCCTTTATTTTACTCATCCATTTCTTTCTCTCTTTGTTGTGCTCTCTCGTTAATTACACTAATAATTTATTCATCCTTTCCTTTCTTTCTTTGTATCGCTCTTTCATAAATTTCCTTATAAAATTTTACTAGCCATTTTTTTTTCGTTATTTCGCTCTCTCATGAATTCCTTTATGATATTTCACTCAGCCATTTCTTCCTCTCTTTGTTTTGCTCTCTCGTAAATTCACTTCTAAGATTTTACTCTTCCATTTCTTTCTTTCTTTGTTTTGTTCTGCCGTTAATTCCGCTAATAGTTTACTCAGCCTTTTCTTTCTTTCTTTCTTTATTTTGCTCTCTCAGATATTCCTTTGTAATAAAAAACCAGCCATTTCTTTCTTTGGTTTGTTCGCTCTCTCGTCAAATTCCTTCCTTTACTCAGCCTTTTTTTTCTTCTTGTAAATTCCCTTCCATTAATTTACTTAGCTTTTTCTTTCCGTCTTTGTTTCGCTCTCTCCTGAATCCCTTCAAACCTTTTGATCTGCCTGATTGTTTTTGTTTTTAATTTTGCTCTCTTATACATTTCTTTCAAATATCTTACTTAGCCTTTTCTCTCTTTGTTTGTTTCGCTCTCTCATAAAATTCATTCTAATACTTTACTCAACCTTTTACTTTTTTCTTTTGTTCACTCTCTCAACAATTCCCTTCAAAAATTTTACTTAGCTTTTTTTTCTTCTTTTTTTCGCTCTCTCATAAAATTCCTTCTAATATTTTAATCAGTCTTTTCTTTCTTTCTTTCTTTCACTTTCTCATAAATTCCCTTTTATTTTTCTTTCGCAGCCTTTTCATAAATTCCCTTCTTAAATTCTACTAAGTTTTTTTTTCCATCGTTGTTTCGATTTTTCGTAAATTGCCTTTTAATATTTTACTCAGCCATTTCTTTCTTTCTTTGTATGGCTCTCGCATATAAACCTTTCTAACATTTACCTTAGTCTTTTCTTTCTTGTTTTGCCTCGCTCGCTGATAAGTTCCCATATTTCATTTTACTCATGCTATTTCTTTCTTTGATTGCTCTCTCATAAATTCCTTCTAATATTTTACTCACCCTTTTCTTTTATTCTTTGTTTCAATCTCTTATAACTTTCCTTCTTATAATTTACAAAGGCTTCTTTTTATTGTTTACTAGCGTGAGAGACCCGGCTTCGCCCGGGCTCTTCTGTCTGTCTATGGCTGTCTGTGTGCGTCTCTCAAACACACACACACACACACACACACACACACACACACACACACACACACACACACACACACACACCCCCCCACACACACACACACACACACACACACGCGCAGGTAATAAAACATTCTGAGTTCGGTTCAAAAGTGTATGTTTAAAAAGAAAATTTATTAAGTGATGTAAAGAGAAGCATTTATACGCAGACATTCACACGCACATACCGTGGCTGACACGCATGGAGACGTACAAATACACATTCACACAGTCATCGTGGCTGAGATGCCTGGCCGCAGGTACACACTTATTAGAAAGAATCCACAATTTGTACGTAAGAGTTTAAAACGCTTAAATACATGCACAATCTATTAAAATAGTCACAAATGGAACGAATGGAAAATCTTCGAAGGCGTTCGAATGTAAACATCCTGTTTGTGCCATTCGGCATGTTGACGTGAGTATCTATCTATCTATATATATATATACAACTAGTGTCTGTGTGTCTGTGTGTGTGTCTGTCTGTGCGCGATGCACGGCCAAAGTTCTCGATGGATCTGCTTCAAATTTGGTGGGCATATTCAGAGAGACCCCGGACACAACCTCATCGATGAGATATTTCAACACGTGCTCTCAGCGCGCAGCGCTGAACCGATTTTGGTTCCACCTCAGCTATTTTGGTTCCACCTCAGCTACCCGGGCCCCCATACCGACACACCATAGCCGCTACACCACATCACAACGCCAAAGTTCTCGGTGGATCTTTTTCAAATTTGGACACCGTATTCAGCTACACCCCGGACACAATATCATCGATGAGATATTTCAACACGTGCTCTCAGCGCGCAGCGCTGAACTGATTTTGGTTTTTGTGTTCATTTCACCATTATAAGTAACTCTTCCTTATCTTCTCCAGTGTTTGGCGTTTATCTCCCTTCCTTCGTGTGGCTTTCCCGTTTGTAAGTTACTATTACTATTTTTAGAATGTCACTGCGCTGTCCACTGCGCTGTCCACAACGCTTCCCTTGCACCCGTAAGTTGTTCTTACTGTCAAAGTGAAAAGGTCGAATCAATTTATTGCCACGCGAAAAATACACTCTCACCTATCTCTATATATGTATAGATACAGATATGCATATATATATATATATACGGCTTCTCTGTGTGTGTGTGTGTGTTTGTGTGTGTGTGTGGGCAAAAACCTATGTATTGTAGAGTTCTGTTTGTGATGTGGTCTAGCGGCTTTTGTCTGTCTGTATGTTCTGGCATGTGAGAAGCCACAGCAGATAATATAGGGCTAAGAAATAAGCTCTAAAATTTTCAATCCCGTTTGACAGGACTTCGCCTTTCAAAGGTGATTGTGGTGAACCGCCACGCTGTCTGTCTCTGTCGCGCCGTTCACCCCAAATTCCCGTTTCTGAGTTACTATTTTTAGAATGTCACTGCGCTGTCCAGAACGCTTCCCTTGCACCCGTAAGTTGTTCTTACTGTCAAAGTGAAAAGGTCGAATCAATTTATAGCCACGCGAAAAATACACTCTCACCTATCTCTATATATAGAGATAGATATACATATATATATACGGCTTCTTTGTGTGTGTGTTTGTGTGTGTGTGTGTGGGCAAAAACCTGTGGATTGTAGAGTTCTGTTTGTGATGGGGTCTAGCGGCTTTTGTCTGTCTGTATGTTCTGGCATTTGAGAAGCCACAACAGATAATATAGGGCTAAGAAATAAGCTCTAAAATGCTCAATCCCGTTTGACAGGACTTCGCCTGCAGAGGTGATTGTCATGAACCGCCACGCTGTCTGTCTCTGTCTCGCGATTCACCCCGGCGAAGCCGGGTATTCCTCTAGTTCTTCCGATATCGCTACAATAACTATAGTTATCTCGACTGTTCTTCGCTGTACAAACAGGTACATTTTAAAACGACTACTTTTATTCTAAAAAGTCTGTCTGTCTGTCTGTTTGTCTCTCTGTCTGTCTTGTCACATATTGATATTTTAGGACAGAGAGAGCTAGTGTGTGCGTGTGTGAATTCTCAGAGACATATATACAGAAAGCGCGATTGTTGTTTTGAATGATCAAGTGTAGATCTATATGCAATCTGTTTCTGTGTGTGACAAGTGCGTGTAATTCTTTCGAGTGTTTTATCTGTACGAGGGCATGAGAATTCTCTTCAGTTTTGCAATCGTGCTGATACGCCGCGGCTTCGTGCTTTGATCTGAATACTCCGGAATATGACGTGAACCTGCTGAGGGATGCAGACGCGGCTTGTGCTTTGATGTGTTGTAGACGAAATGTAGCCGTTTTAGTAGACATGCAGTGATGACATCGAGATTACTATAATTCTTTTTTTCTTTTAGGGGGTAAGGAAGGGGTTGGTGTGGTGGTGATGGGGGATGATGGGGGTGCTGGGGATGGTGGTTGGGTTGGTGTTGAAGATGTAGGGCTAGTGGGAGTGGTAGTTGTGGAGTCGGCGGTGGTGGTGGGAATGGGGGTGGTGGTGGTGTCGGATCTGGGGATTGAAAGGGGGGGGGGGGGGCAAGTTTACTTTTTTTTTTTAGAAGAGCCAAGCCACAACTAAAAGTTTCTCTCTTCGGGGGGGGGGGGGGGGGGAGGCGGAGCAGGATAGGAGGGCTGGCAGCTTTCTGAGCCGTCGATTCTTTGCAACACTGCACGTTTTCCAGCCCCCGGTTTTTGACTCGTTTGGGAGAGTCGCTGTGAAGATGTGCACCTGACCACCACCGCCGCTGCCGGCAGCGGCGTCGGCAGCGGCGGTGGTGGTCAGGTGCACATCTTCACAGTCACAGGAGTGCACATGCACGACATCGTCTTCCTGCCCCCTCCCTTCTCGGAGCTTTGGTGATCACAGACAGACACACACACACACACACACACAGACAGACACTCTCTTTTATTTATATGTATAGATTGTTTCGCTGTTTCATCAATTCCCTTCTTATATTTCACTCAGCATTGTTTTTCTTTCGTTTGTTGTGCTCCCTCATCAATTCCCTTCTAATATTTAATGCAGCCTTTTCTTTCTTTATTTTTTTCGTCGTCTAAAAAAATCCCTTCTTAAGGTTTACGTTGTTTTATTTGTTTGCTCTCTCATTGATTTCCTCGTACTATTTGTCTCAGCCTTTTTGTTCTTTCCTTTTTACATTTAGTCATAACATATCTTCTTATTTAACTAAGTCTTTTCTTTCTTCTTTTGATTTGATCTCTCATAAATTTTCTTCTAATATTTTACTCAGCCTTTTCTTTTATTATTTGTTTTGATCTCATAAAATCTCCTCTTATTATTAACTAAATCTTTTCTTTCTTCTTTTGTTTTGATCTCTCATAACTTTTATTTTTACATTTAACATAGATGACATCATCGTTGATTTTCTCTAAATTCTCTCGATGTCGAATTATTTGCTTGTGACTTCCTGGCAAGCTGCCGAACATTCCATGAACATACATTTTTGTCACTAATTGTTTGTCTGTGCACCGGTGGGTCCATATATTGTTGACTTTCTTTCTTTCTTTATTTGGTGTTTAACGTCGTTTTCAACCACGAAGGGTTATATCGAGACGGGGAAAGGGGGGGGGGGGGAAGGAATAGAGCCACTTGTTAATTGTTTCTTGTTCACAAAAGCACTAATCAAAAAATTGCTCCAGGGGCTTGCAACGTAGTACAATATATGACCTTACTGGGAGAATTCAAGTTTCCAGTACAAAGGACTTAAAGGCACAGTACGCCTCCTGTAAACCATCACAGATACTGTCAGGCTTTTACACACAGTACAAACACCCTTCCATTTGAACACTCACCGAACGGGAACATCCTAGGTGCCCTACGTAAAGAGCGAGCAATTTTCAAAGAATTAATTTTTCGGATTGAGACCATCTCAATCGGACCCATCCTGAACTCAGGTCAAAAATGAGTTACTTCCCTTCAACTGGTGATAGCCGTGGAGCGATGATTGTGCGTTTTGGCTCTAGACCTAACTTTTAAAATCTAAATAATCAATTGACAGCTTGTTACACAAACATTCTTAAATCATAAAAGAATTATTTTTTCATCAAGACAAGATAAGTACAATTCGAAGTTTTGAAAGTTTGAAAAAAGAAAAACCCGGAAGCAGGGTCACGCAAGGTCGTGGTTTTTGTAGCAGACGACGGTTTATAGGCAGTCAAAAGCCATCGCTCGAGTTCTTATGAACCACATTCGTTTGTTTCGTGAAAAGTCAGAGGTACATACTAACGTGCTATTACTGATAAGCTCACAGCGAGCCGCATTCAAATTACAAACAGACGACTGCATTGTGAAAAAGGGAAACTGGATCACACGGGTTCACGATGGCTCAGGGGTAAGATAAACCACGCAAAAATAAATTCTTTGAAAATTGCTCGCTCTTTACGTAGGGCACCTAGGATGTTCCCGTTTGGTGAGCGTTCAAATGGAAGGGTGTTTGTACTGTGTGTAAAAGCCTGACAGTATCTGTGATGGTTTACGGGAGGCTTACTGTACCTTTAACATTTCTTACATACTGCTTGACTAAAATCTTTACAAACATTGACTATATTCTATACAAGAAACACTTAACAAAGGTAAAAAGAGAAACAGAATCCGTTAGTCGCCTCTTACGACATGCTGGGGAGCATCGGGTAAATTCTTCCCCCTAACCCGCAGGGGGTTATTGTTGACTATAACGTATTGTTTTGTCATTAAAAAAACGTTCCAACAACTTACCTCTCTTGTTTTTTTATTCTGAATTTTGGAACGTTTTCAGTCTCTTTGATTTTGGATTTTTTTTTTTAAGTAAAAAAAGATAGTGAAACAAATCTTCACCAAATAATAAGAAACGTGTTCAACTGTAAATATTATATTCATTTTGTTTAAAATACAATTCTGCTTCACTACCAAAGGTCTCTTCGATAGAATAATTTGTCCCATTTTATTACATAAAACTGACGAAAATAACACTCGTCCCTTTCATATCTCTCCCACTTATTTTACACGTTGTCATCTATATATGATTCCTGCAAGCAATTCAAATCCTACATCTTCGTTATTTTTTCAATAAATCAAATATAGATGTTCTTTCCTTTTTGGGTTGCGCAATCCTCTCACAATAAGGGAACATACTAAAATGCTATTGGTAAAACTGATTCATAAACTCGCAAATGCCGTCTCATAGTCCTATAACATCCCTTCCTCAAAACCTTCAGTCTAGAGCACTATAAGTCAGTCAACCTTCAGACGTAGCAAAAGTGTTACCATGGTGTGAATACATGCATATTATTTGGAGTAATTGAGACACCTTATTACTGTACAGCGTTGGAGGCGTATCAGTGGAACGGAGGCCCTGAAGACAAGGCAAAGATCAAGGCATGTGCAGGAGGCAGCGTGTCCTTCGCTTGGTCTTTCGTGATGGGACATGGAGACACCCTGCTCGACCGTGACTGGTATTTTCAGGTTCGACAAATTAGCTTCCACATTTTAGCAAAACTGTTATATAACACACACAATTTGTGAGTGATGGAAACAGGTTACTAACCACATGCTCAATTGTACACGAATAAGAATTGATGTATTTCCTCACACAAGCTGTTTCTGGGTTTTTTTAAAGACAAAGGGTAAACCAGACTTTTCACTTTTATGTCGGGGGAAAGATATAATGTGTTTCTCTTTAACCTGTTTCGTCATCTTTATCAACTCACAGTTCACAACACGTGACAATATTTTATCAATACATTATATCTCCCCCCTCTCTCTCTCTCTCTCTCTCTCTCTCTCTCTCTCTCTCTCTCTCTCTCTCTCTCTCTCTCTCTCTCTCTCTCTCTCTCTCTCGCGCGCGCGCGCTCTCTCTCTCTCTCCATTGTTCTCTCTCTCCTTTCATCACCATCGCCTCACAGTCCGACTCAGCGGAGAGAATATTAATTTAGCGTATAAAACGTATATTTCAAATTCTTATAAGAGTGAAATCACTGAAAACAGAATTAAAACAAAGTCATATGTACGTATACAATTAAATTATTTTAATAATTGCTGAGTATAGAATTTAAACATTATCACATTGTAAGCTTGATATAGTTTCCATGTCACTGGAATAAAATAAATATATCGGGCAATATTTTCCGCAGGCACCAGGCAAGGACAAGGCGACCTCGATAGCAAGGTACGATGGAAAAGATTTATTCACGACGGACCAATTTCGTCGTGCTGGATTTCTCCCCAACGCGGGACTGTCTCTACCCTTCATCAAACCTCAGGATTCCGGCAAATATTCTGTGCGAGTGAAAATCATGCAGGCAAACGTGTATATTTGTTCATTTTGGAGGACGGTGACGCTGTCTCTTATAGGTAATTGTTTTTGTTTTTTCACGTGATGGCTTTCTATGATGAGCAACAGCTACCAGCAAGCGATGTGGAAGATAAACGAGTGTAAAGCAACGTGATTGCTACATTCATCTATTTGCATTAATATGTTATGTGTGTTAACACTTTGTATTTGTCAAAACATTTAGGACTTATTTATTTCAAAAGCCAATGTCAGGTGCGGACGAGGGGGGGGGGGGGGGGGAGTTCTGGGGTTCCCGGAACCCCCCCACCCCCCCAGCCCAAAAAATTAAAAAATTTGTTTAGTTTTTTTGGTATTAAACAATGGCGACTGCATGTGAGAGGGAACAATAAAGAGACCAAAAAGCAATGTACTCACGTTAAAATGACGAACACGGAACGAATAACGGCGACGTTTCGACCTAAGGGTCTTCTTCAGGCACAAAAACACAAAAGTACACACACAAAAAAGAAGAAGAAAGACGATAGAACAAATAAAGAGGAGAACAACTGACAAAACAACTGCACTGCACAAACCGACAAATGACAAATGTCATTTGTCGGTTTGTGCAGTGCAGTTGTTTTGTCAGTTGTTCTCCTCTTTATTTGTTCTATCGTCTTTCTTCTTCTTTTTTGTGTGTGTACTTTTGTGTTTTTGTGCCTGAAGAAGACCCTTAGGTCGAAACGTCGCCGTTATTCGTTCCGTGTTCGTCATTTTAACGTGAGTACATTGCTTTTTGGTCTCTTTTTAGTTTTTTTGGGTTGTTGTTGTTGGGGATTTCTTTATATTACATTGAGTTTCAATTTGGGGGCTAACTTTTCCACAGAGCGTATTCTTACAGCCTTTGCCAAAGCAAGACTGTACTCTCATCCTCAGAATTAATTAATGACATGTAGCTTATATTCTCCACAATACCAATGATTATGACCATAAATTTCCTGCTTTTCAATTAAAGCAGAAGTGGGTTTTTTCCTGACAGATTGGATGCGCCTGTGCCGCCCACAGTTGCCACTGATCTAAAAATAGAACCCGCTGTGTCTAATTTTTCAGTTTTGACTTGCGAAGATTCCTCTCAAAATTATGCCATGTTAGTGGCAATGTAGCTTATTATCCACATTACCAAATAATGAGTTAGTATACAATTCCAAGCAGCTAACAAAAAACACAAGTGTTATTCCGATAACGTAGCAGCTAGATCAGCACGTAGCAGACTACACTGAAATACGACTGCATCTGTTCAGTAAATGAATGGTTTCCGAATTATTATTTCAAGGCAAGAACAATCGGAATCGAAAACGTGTAGGGTTTAGAACGTTCTTACCATATATAAGACTTATTACCATCCTGCCTCACTTGCGTGCAGACTCAGTGGAACGTGACGAGCAATTTTTGTTTTTGAAATGAGACTCAGTGCAGTGCCTTGCACTAGCAGACGACATAAACCCCGCCCAGCAAATTAACATGTTGGGCAAATGTGAACGATAAAACGATGGGGATATAATACGTGTAGGGTTCAGAGCATTCTTACCGTTCATATTTAGTACCAGACTCCCCGATGAGTGAAGATATCACACGAGAAATATGCCACATTTATTTTGAAAATGTGCTTTCCGTCGACCTTGGCAAGGGGCAAAACTCTGCACAGTCAATCTGTCGAAGCTCGATGAAGGTTTCGAATCGCAAATAACTGAGAGCACAGTCCTTTCTCCGAGTTTAAATGAGGTCTCTATGAAAGATCATCACTTTTTAGCTTAACGCTACACTGGAATTTACCAACAGAAATTAAAACAAGAGTTTGCGTGTGACGAAAGCACGACACACTTGAGACAGCCCACACAAAAGTAGATCTTACTGTACACGACCTGACCACACAGTTGCCTATTCAAATGCGCGAAGCAAAATGTGCGTTTGGAATTTTCTTTTTTCTATGGCGGTACTGACAATATTGCTATTGAAACAATCCCAGTGAACTAAGGGATTTATAGAGCAAATCTCGAAAATATTTATTTAACTCAGCGCTATGCGCTTTGTTTAATAATGAATTTTCTCGATTTGCTCTATAAATCCCTTAGTGCACTGGGATGTCTCAATAACTTAAATTATGATAATAATAATAATAATAATAATAATAATAATTGTCAGTAAGTACTGGTGTCACATGACTGATGTGAACCAGTTGATTGGCTAATGGCGATGCGCTAAAACTGTGCGCTAACTTTTCCACAGAGCGTATTCTTCCGCCCTTTGCCTAAGCGAGACTGTGCTCTCATTCTCAGAACTAATTAATGACATGTAGCTTATATTCTCCACAATACCAAATGACCATAAATTCCCTGCTTCTCAATTAAAGCAGAAGTGGGTTTTTTTCTGACAGATTGCATGTGCCTGTGCCAGTGCCAGTGATCTAAAAATAGAAGCCGCTGTGTTTCATCTAATTTTCGCCGACTTGCATAGATTCTTCTCATATGCCGTGTTAGTGGCATGTAGCCTATCATCCACATTACCAAATGATGAGTTAGTATACAATTCCCAGCGGCTAACAGAAAACACAAGTGTTATTCCGATAACGTACCAGCTAGACCAGTTTGGAAGACTGACTCGATCGACTCTGTAGCAGACTACACAGAAATACGACTACATCAGTTCAGTAAATGAATGGTTTCCGAATTATTATTTTAAGGCAAGAACAATCGTAATCGAAAACGTGTAGGGTTCAGAACGTTCTTACCATATATAAGACTTATTACCAGCCTGCGTCATGAGTGCAGACTCAGTGCAGACTGCAGTGGTTCGATTGCCCAGGTAGCTTAGCAGTAGCAGACGACATTAACCCCGCTCAGCAAATTAACTTGTTGGGCAAATGTGAACGAAAAAACGATGGGGATATAATACGTGTAGGGTTCAGAGCATTCTTACCGTTCATATTTAGTACCAGACTCCCCGATGAGTGAAGATACCACACGAGAAACATGCCACATTTATTTTGAAAATGTACTTTCCGTCGACCGTGGCAAGGGGCAAAACTCTGCACAGTCAATCTGTCGAAGCTCGATGAAGGTTTCGAATCGCAAATAACTTAGAGCACAGTCCTTTCTCCGAGTTTAAATGAGGTCTCTATGAAAGATCATCACTTTTTAGCTTAACGCTACACTGGAATTTACCAACAGAAATTAAAACAAGAAATTCCTCCGAGGTAGGAAAAACACCCCCGTTGGTCAAAGGGAAATAACCATTCTCACTGCCACCAACTAAGAAGGTTATTTCCCTTTGACCATTAATATGTCCCTCTATAAGTCCTTGTAGAATCTTAATCCACCAATAACTCCCTAACCGTGTGTTTGACTGGTCCCAATGTTTGTAAGGACCGTCTCAGGAATGTATAGAACCTGTTCACCAAGTTTGGTGACGATCGGTCCGTTCATTCTTGAGATCTATATGCGAACACAAACACACACACAAACAAACAAACAAACAAACACATCAACCGAATCCTATTACACACCCCTATACCAGGGGTGTAACAAGAGTTTGCGTGTGACGAAAGCACGACACACTTGAGACAGCCCACACAAAAGTAGATCCAGTGACACAAACCTGACCACACAGTTACGCCTGTCCAAATGCGCGTTGCAAAATGTGCGTTTTGAATCTTCTTTTTTCTCTCGCGGTACTGACAATAACGTTATTGAAACAATCCCAGTGCACTAAGGGATTTATAGAGCAAATCTCGAAAATAATCATTGAACTCAGCGCTATGCGCTTCGTTCAATAATGAATTTTCTCGATTTGCTCTATAAATCCCTTAGTGCACTAGGATGTCTCAATAACTTAAATAATAATAATAATAATAATAATAATAATAATAATTGTCAGTAAGTACTGGTGTCACATGACTGATGTGAACCAGTTGATTGGCTAATGGCGATGCGCTAAAACTGTTAGCGCACTCTTGGAGTGCGCTAACTTTTCCACAGAGCGTATTCTTACGCCCTTTACCTAAGCAAGACTGTGCTCTCATCCTCAGAATTAATTACTGACATGTAGCTTATATTTTCCACAATACCAAATGACTATAAATTCCCTGCTTCTCAATTAAAGCAGAAGTGGGGTTTTTTTCTGACAGATTGCATGTGCCTGTACCACAGTGCGGCTGCCACTGATCTAAAAATACAAGCCGCTGTGTTTCATCTAATTCTCGCGGACTTGCATAGATTCTTCTCATCGTGTTAGTGGCATGTAGCTTATCATCCACATTACCAAATGATGAGTTAATATAAAATTCCCACCCGCTAGCAGAAAACACAAGTGTTATTCCGATAACGTACCAGCTAGACCAGTTTGGAAGACTGACTCGATCGACTCTGTCATACGTAGCCGCACTGACTACACTGAAATACGACTGCATCAGTTCAGTAAATGAATGGTTTCCGAATTATTATTTCAAGGCAAGAACAATCGTAATCGAAAACGTGTAGGGTTCAGAACGTTCTTACCATTATAAGACTTATTACCAGCGTGCCTCGTGCGTGCAGACTCAGTCAGTGCAGACTGCATGCAGTGGTTTGATTGCCCTAGCAGACGACATAAACCCCGCTCAGCAAATAAACATGTTGGGCAAATGTGAACGAAAAAACGATGGGGATATAATACGTGTAGGGTTCAGAGCATTCTTACCGTTCATATTTAGTATCAGACTCCCCGATGAGTGAAGATACAACACGGAAATATGCCACATTTGTTTTGAAAATGTGCGAACCGTCGAGTCCCGCGGCTTCGAGTCAATTCAAGGGGAGTCACTCCGCACAGTCAATCCGTCGAAGCTCGACTGGAGGTTTCGAATCGCAAATAATGAAGAGCACAGCCCTTTCTCCGAGTTCAAATGAGGTCTCTCTGAAAGATCATCACTGTTCAGATTAACGCTACACTGGAATTTACCAACAGAAATTAAAATGCGTGTGACGAAAGCACGACACACTTGAGACACCCCACACAAAAGTAGATCTTTACTGTACACGACCTGACCACACAGTTATGCCTATTCAAATGCGCGTTGCAAAATGTGCGCTTGGAATCTTCTTTTTTCTATGGCGGTACTGACAATATCGTTATTGAAACAATCCCAGTGCACTAAGGGATTTATAGAGCAAATCTCGAAAATAATTATTGAACTCAGCGCTATGCGCTTCGTTCAATAATGAATTTTCTCGATTTGCTCTATAAATCCCTTAGTGCACTGGGATGTCTCAATAACTTAAATAATAATAATAATAATAATAATAATAATAATTGTCAGTAAGTGCTGGTGTCACATGACTGATGTGAACCAGTTGGTTGGCTAATGGCGATGCGCTAAAACTGTTAGCGCACTCTTGGAGTGCGCTAACTTTTCCACAGAGCGTATTCTTCCGCCCTTTGCCTAAGCGAGACTGTGCTCTCATCCTCAGAATTAATTAATGACATGTAGCTTATATTCTCCACAATACCAAATGACCATAAATTCCCTGCTTCTCAAATAAAGCAGAAGTGGGGTTTTTTCTCTGACAGATTGCATGTGCCTGTGTCACAGTGCCACTGATCTAAATATAGAAGCCGCTGTGTTTCATCTAATTTTCGCCGACTTGCATAGATTCTTCTCATATGCCGTGTTAGTGCCATGTAGCTTATCATCCACAATACCAAATGATGAGTTAGTATACAATTCCCAGCGGCTAACAGAAAACACAAGTGTTATTCCGATAACGTACCAGCTAGACCAGTTTGGAAGACTGACTCGATCGACTCTGTCATACGTAGCAGACTACACTGAAATACGACTGCATCAGTTCAGTAAATGAATGGTTTCCGAATTATTATGTCAAAGCAAGAACAATCGTAATCGAAAACGTGTAGGGTTCAGAACGTTCTTACCATAATTATAAGACTTATTATTTCCGGGCGGGGATGTAGCTCAGTTGGTAGTTCGCTGGATTTGTATCCAGTTGGCCGCTGTCAGCGTGAGTTCGTCCCCACGTTCGGCGAGAAATTTATTTCTCAGTCAACTTTGTGTGCAGACTCTCCTCGGTGTCCGAACACCCCCGTGTGTCACACGCAAGCACAAGACCAAGTGCGCACGAAAAAAATCCTGTAATCCATGTCAGAGTTCGGTGGGTTATAGAAACACGAAAATACCCAGCATGCTTCCTCCGAAAGCGGCGAATGGCTGCCTAAATGGCGGGGTAAAAACGGTCATACACGTAAAAGCCGTGGGAGTTTCAGCCCATGAACGAACAAACAAACATAAGACTGATTACCAGCCTGCTTACTGCGTGCAGACTCAGTGCAGACTGCCTAGCCTAGCAGACGACATAAACCCCGCTCAGCAAATTAACATGTTGGGCAAATGTGAACGAAAAAACAATGGGGATATAATACGTGTAGGGTTCAGAGCATTCTTACCGTTCATATTTAGTATCAGACTCCCCGATGAGTGAAGATACAACACGAGAAATATGCCACATTTATCTTGAAATTGTGCTAACCGTCGAGTCCTTCGAGTCAATTCAAGGGGGAGTCACTCCGCACAGTCAATCCGTCGAAGCTCGACTGGAGGTTTCGAATTGCAAATAACGGAGAGCACAGTCCTTTCTCCGAGTTCACATAAGGTCTCTCTGAAAGATCATCACTGTTCAGCTTAACGCTACACTGGAATTTACCAACAGAAATTAAAATGCGTGTGACGAAAGCACGACACACTTGAGACACCCCACACAAAAGTAGATCTTACTGTAGGCTACACGACCTGACCACACAGTTATGCCTATTCAAATGCGCGCAGCAAAGTGTGCGTTTGGAATCTTCTTTTTTCTATGGCGGTACTGACAATATCGTTATTGAAACAATCCCAGTGCACTAAGGGATTTATAGAGCAAATCTCGAAAATAATTATAGAACTCAGCGCTATGCGCTTCGTTCAATAATGAATTTTCTCGATTTGCTCTATAAATCCCATAGTGCACTGGGATGTCTCAATAACTTAAATAATAATAATAATAATAATAATAATAATAATAATAATAATAATAATAATAATAATAATAATAATATGGGAGATTTATAAAGCGCTTGACGTTCTCTAAGCGCTTTACAATGAATTGGTGTGAGGTAGCCCGCACGTTGAACATTTATCATGCTTGGGGTATTTTCGTGTTTCTATAACCCACCGAACTCTAACATGGATTACAGGATCTTTTCCGTGCGCACTTGGTCTTGTGCTTGGTTTTTAACGATTGCTAGTTTGACTTCTGTTTTACTGGAGAGAGCCGGCTCGGTTTATCATGTTGATCACAAGAGAAAAATAGAACAGCGAACACGAGGAAACAAATAAAAGTGGACGTTTTTGTTTTAATTTTTGTCTTTGTCGTTGATCATTGTATACACAAATTACACAAACGTCATCATGATTTTTTTGTGTGGTATCAACCTCGACCTACGGTCTCGGTTGATACCACAAAAAAATCATCCTCGAGTTTCAATATTTTTCGGTCCCTCACTCGATGACGTTGTGTAATCTCTATTTATTGCTGGGAAACTACTGGGCGCAGTTCGTTCAAAAGTTGATACACTAACTTGATCGATCGTATTAAAACTTCATAATGTTACCTGGGACCTAAATGCGAAATAAACCACAAAAAAACGACTTGGCGGTGGGAGGAATTCGCGGTGCAACAGCCAGCCAGGCAGTCTGATAGAACGGTGCAAGGTCTCGGCAAACCAAGACTATGCCATACTCGTAGCAAAGCCGCCGAATGGTACCGTAAACCAAGAATAGTGACGTAAGAAAATAGAATGTCGTCTTTTGATTTGGAACGTGACGTGTTTTAGAATGGAGATGCACGGTAGTGTGTGTGTGTGTGTGTGTGTGTGTGTGTGTGTGTGTGTGTGTGTGTGTGTGTGTGTGTGTGTGTGAGAGAGAGAGAGAGGGAGAGAGAGAAGGAGTGAGGGAGAGAGAGAGAGAGTGTGTGTGTGTGTGTGTGTGTGTGTGTGTGTGTGTGTGTGTGTGTGTGTGTGTGTGTGTGTGTGTGTGTGTGTGTGTGTGTGTGTGTGAATGTCTGAAGAGTACTCGGGTCCAGCGCGAGCGTTTTTTATTGCCCTGCCGTAAGGACTACTGTGCATTTTTAGACTCCAAGAAAAGCGACGTAAAGTTTACGTTTGACATCACATTTTCAATTATGATGCGATCGATTGAACTTGTGACACGTTTTGTGGCCATGAACTGCATTCTAAAAATCCGGCTCCCTTTCGGTGATCATGCGAACTGTCGCACCACCAAAATGATGACAAAAACGATGTTTGCTGGCTTGTTGTCAGACCAGCATTTTCTTGTTGGTCCTCGGGCCGGGGATTATAGCCTTTTGTAACATATATTTATCAACCGCCGCCTTCGGCCTTGTTCGATAAAGATGAAAGAAAAGACGATTATGGTCCCCTCGGAGCAACAAAAAAGCTAGTCTGCCAACAATTAAGCCACCAAACATCTTGTATTTTCTAAACTGCAACATCAGGGTCATTTACTAACCGCAGGTAATAAACTAGTCTGAATTCTGAATCAGTGAATGTTTGGATTGTCATATATTCATGAGCAATCTATTGATTTGTTTTGTTCTATTTTTTACCCCAGCTAATAGCTGTGTGGACTGGTTGAGTCTTAACCCTCTAAACGGTCTCCGCACAGTGTGTGTGTCAGGAGAACAAGTCACTGTGTACTGCGATCAGGCCAGGGGCAACGGAGGATGGATTGTAAGTATATATATATGTGTGTGTGTGTGTGTGTGTGTGTGTGTGTGTGTGTGTGTGTGTGTGTGTGTGTGTGTGTGTGTGTGTGTGTGTGTATGTGTGTGTTTGTTAGGAAACGCTACCGTTGCTGAGCTTTGGTTCAGTTTTGTGTGTTGCATGTAGTTGACTTATTTTTACTTTGTGGGAAAGTACCGATATTATATTTTGTAAACACAATATTTATGCTTGGACGAGAATGCAGGTGAACTTTCTAGTCCTGTCAAAACAAGTTGTTTACCATGCTGTTTTAGTCGTGAGTTCGTGGCGTTCGTTCGGATTAAGTGTGTCGGCGCTTTTGATGTACGTCACAGAGAATGTCGCTAGTTTAGTCCATGCACGGCTCGTATAATGTAGTTGTTTCATGTTCGGTCTGGAATATTCTCGAGATTGAGTATTTACTATATATGCCAGCGCGATTTGTATGTAAAAAAAGCTTCTATTTGAGTTCTGCTACGATGTGCAGTTGTATGTATTGAATGCTGAATAAATCCTCGAACTCAATTTGACGAGTTGTTTTCTGCTGCTGCGAAGACGGGCGACGTAGAATAAAAGAACACAACTATACGACGTTTGAGAACTTGTGGCAATCTCAATTGTCGTGTAACAATTGGGGGCCAAGCCAAGGATCTACGTTTAACGCCAAGGGTTTTCCAGCAACAAAGACAGTCAAGGCAGTCAAAGGAGGTAACCATCAATCGGGTGTATCCTGAGGGATCAGTATTGAGACTACGGAACCGTGGATTCGGTGTGACTGGTGAAGAGTTTGGTAATCGCCGCAGCTCGGTACGGTGAGCGACGCCGGAGTGTATCGGGATTACAGAGGTTAGCTGCCGTTTGGACGAGACGGACTTCGTCGCGGAGCTAGTGCATTAATACTACGAAATACGACTGAGGTACGTCGTGTACGTATCGTGAGCAGAGTGCGCCGTCACGTTAGACGAGGAGGGTGGCAGCCTGCGTCTACGAAGGTGAACAGCGACGAGAGAAGCATCGGAGGTGCAGTAGAGACTGTGTTCTTTTAGAAGACTACATTCGTCTACGTTCGTGGCTGTGAAAGAATACAGACGAACGCACCGGAAAAGACCAGAATGGCTGAGTTCTGGGCAAAAGGAGTTGAACTGGGACTGAAAGGCAAGCAGCTGACGGAGTTCGTCGAGTCCCAGACACGACTGCTGGCGCAGCGTGAAGAAAGACAAGCGCAGCGTGAGCGTGAAGAAAGACAAGCGCAGCGTGAGCGTGAAGAAAAACAAGCGCAGCGTGAAGAAAAGGAAAGACAAGCGCAGCGTGAAGAAAGACAAGCGCAGCGTGAAGATAAAGAAAGACAAGCGCAGCGTGAAGAAAGAGAAAGAGAAGCACAGCGTGAAGAAAGGCAAATTGAGCTGAAACGCTTAGAGCTTCAGACAGAAATGGTGCGTGTTCAAAGTGAGCACGAGGCACCACGCCAAAGAGATAACCAGCAGCAAATGTTACACAGGGCACCGAAACTTCCAGCATTCGCTGACGGGAAGGACCAGATCGACTGCTACCTTGCAAGATTCGAGAGGTTCGCTGAGAGTGCTAGATGGCAGCGCGACGACTGGGCGATTCAACTCAGCGCACATTTGACTGGGGCAGCACTTGAGGTCTACACTAGACTCTCAAATGATGACGCCAGAGACTATGATGTACTGAAGGAAGCTCTGTTGCGTTGCTACAACTTCACTGAAAGGGGCTACCGTCAACGCTTCCGCGAATGCCACCCATTGTCTGGAGAGACACCGAGCCAGTTTGTGGAGCGCCTGTCGTCATACCTGCAGAAGTGGGTGGAGTTATCAGGTGAAGAGCAGTCATACGAGAGTCTGCGGGACTTGATCGTGAAGGAGCAGTTCCTTAATGCCTGCCCGAAGGACCTGGCGACCCGCTTGGAAGAGCAAAAACTGCGGGGTTTGAAGGACATTACTGATGCTGCTGAGCGTTATCTCATTGCTCATGGAAGGACCCTGGGGACGTCAAAGTCATCGAAACCTTTCCAGAAGAGCGGGAACCAGGGAAACCAACCTGCCAAGGGACAAACTGAGTCCGCACCATCATCCAATGAAGGGCAGAACATAACGTGTTTCCTTTGCAATGCCAAGGGTCACCGAGTCGCCAACTGTCCCCAAAAGAAAAATAACGGACATGTCAATGACAAAGCGCAAGAACATCGACGGAGATATTACGACAACAAGAGGCAAACGAGTGGCTCGAACCAACAAGTATGTGCGAGCAGCGTCATACTTCCAAGGGCTGCCGAGCAAGTGGCTACACCATCGGACGTGGAAGAATGTATATCTGATGGCCAGCTTCTACTCGCCAATGGCAGGTCGATCTCTGTCGTCGCCAGCGCAGCTGTGTCAGTGTCGAACATGCCCGTGTCGAAGGGATTTGTTGAGAAGCAGGAAGTGACTGTTCTCAGAGATTCGGGCTGCAATAGAGTCATTGTCAAAGAGGATCTGGTGCCAACAGAGAAATTCACTGGTGACTTCAAGTGGACGCTCATGGCTGACAGCAAATGCGTGAAGGCACCAGTGGTAAAAATCCAGATCGATACTCCATACTTCACCGGTGAAGTTGAGGCCGTTTGCCTGAAGAAGCCCTTGTACGATCTACTAATTGGGAACATTGGGGGTGCGAGACGTCCTGATGACCCTGATATCGAATGGAGAAAGGGCGCAGCTCAGCCTGCTGTTGAGGAGGAAGACCCACTGCCATTCGCGAATGAAGATATCAGCGAACTGTTACGAGATGACAGAGCTACTGTGCATCGCCGCGACCAGCCGCAGGTTGTAAGCGCTGTGACGACCAGAGCCCAGGCGAAGAAGGACAAAACAACTACGCCACTCAGGGTCACCAACAGTTCTGCAACTGCTGTCGTGGACAGGGATCGGCTGATTCAGCTACAGGAAGCTGATTTGACCTTGACAAAGTACAGGAGTCGTCCTGTCAAGGAGATGACTAAGGGCGAAGGCACTGTGCACTTTGAAGTAAAGGCCAAGATCCTGTACCGAGTGTTCCAGCACCCGAGAGTCAACGGTGGGAAGCCATTACGTCAAGTTCTGGTGCCTCAACCACTTAGGCGCCAGGTGATGGAGGTGGCCCACGACTCTATTATGGGAGGTCACCTGGGGGTCAAGAAGACATCGGACAGAATCCAGGCTGCGTTTTACTGGCCAGGACTGCATGCAGATGTGACTCGATTCTGCCGATCGTGCGATATTTGCCAGAAAACCATACCTCGAGGAAGGGTCCCGAAAGTGCCGTTGCAGAAGATGCCTTTGATCGACCGACCTTTCAAGAGGGTGGCCATTGACCTCATCGGCGAGATCAAACCGCCAAGTGAAGCGGGTCATCGTTGGGTACTGACCCTGGTAGACTATGCAACCAGGTACCCAGAAGCCGTGCCTCTGAAGAAAATTGACACCGAGACTGTTGCCGAGGCACTTGTGGACATTTTCAGCAGAATTGGGGTTCCAGAAGAGATCCTCACAGACCTGGGGACACAGTTTGTCTCTGAATGCATGGAAGAGGTCAACAGGCTGCTGAGCATTCGTCACTTGACTACGACACCCTATCACCCGATGTGCAATGGGCTGGTCGAGAAATTCAATGCAACGCTGAAGTCCACGCTGAAGAAACTATGCAGTGAGCAGCCAAGGCAGTGGCATCGCTACATCAATGCCTTGCTATTTGCATACAGGGAGGTGCCACAAGAGTCCACTGGATTCTCCCCGTTCGAGCTGATGTACGGGCGGACCGTGAGAGGCCCGATGCAGATACTAAAGGAATTGTGGACGAAAGATGTGGACACACCTGAAGTGAAGAACAGTTACCAGTACGTGTTCGAGTTGCGAGAGAAACTGGAGGAGACTCTCGAGATTGCTCGAGAGAACTTGAGAAAGTCTCAGGATAGCGGCAAGCACTACTACGACCGCAAAGCCGTAAACAGGAAGTTTACACCAGGTAACAAAGTGCTGATACTGCTCCCCACTGATCATAACAAACTACTGATGCAGTGGAAAGGCCCATACGAGGTTGAGGCCGTGGTAGGGATCAACGACTACAAGGTGAATGTCGGCAAGAAGTCCAAGATCTACCACGCTAACCTCCTGAAACTGTATGTGGAGAGACATCCGGAAGCAGTTCAGGTCGCAGCAAGTGTGGAAGAACCAGCCGAACTAGACGAGTTCGACGGTGAGGAACTACTAGAGTTGGGAGACCTCCACAAGAAAGAGGGAGTGGATGACGTCAAGTTAGGACCTGACCTGACAGAAGACCAGCAGAAGGAGCTGCATGATTTTATGGGCGACTTCACCCATAGGTTCTCTGATGTTCCAGGCTCTACGTCCTTGGTCGAACATGAAGTCCACCTCACATCTGACGTTCCTGTTCGCTCGAAACCATACCCTATCCCGTTTCAGGCTCGGGAATCCTTGAAGAAGGACATCGATAGCATGTTGAAGATGGGGGTCATCCGTGAGTCATCATCCCCTTACTCATCTCCCGTTGTTGTTGTCAAGAAGAAAGACGGTACAAACAGGGTATGCATTGACTTCAGAAAAGTGAATAAGATCACCGTGTTTGACCCTGAACCAATGCCGACGGCGGCTGATCTGTTCCGACGGTTGACTGGCAGTAAGATCTTCTCAAAGATCGATCTCAGCAAGGGATATTGGCAGATTCCTGTGCGCGAAGAGGACATACCAAAGACCGCCTTTGCAACTCCAGACGGAACGTATGAGTGCCTGCGGATGCCTTTTGGCATGGTGA
This sequence comes from Littorina saxatilis, assembly GCF_037325665.1. Lineage (NCBI taxonomy): Eukaryota > Metazoa > Mollusca > Gastropoda > Littorinimorpha > Littorinidae > Littorina > Littorina saxatilis. Next base: position 43,681,041 of record NC_090245.1, on the reverse strand, counting down.
ACAGTGGTGCTACCCTTACGAGGGGAATGCGAAAAATGCTCAAAGGAATGAAGAATGTTGTGTACTACTGGGATGATCTGCTAGTTCACACGGAGACCTTTGAGGAGCATCTGGAGACTTTGAGGGAACTGTTTTCCCGCCTGACAAAAGCTAATCTGACCGTGAGACCCAGCAAGTGCATTTTGGGGACCGACAACGTTGACTTCATAGGTCATTCACTGAAGGAAGGTCAAAAGGGGCTTTTGTTGGAAAACGTCACCAAGATCCTCAATGCGCCACGTCCTGAAACCAAGAAGCAGGTGCGATCCTTCCTTGGATTGGCTGGGTACTACAGAGAGTTCATTCCAAACTTCGCCGCCATAACGGCGCCTTTGTCGGACATGACCCGAAAAGGATGCCCCAACCGAATACTCTGGGGACCAGCTCAGGAGAAGGCATACCAGACCGTGCGCGACCTGATGTCACGAGACCCGGTGCTACGCCTTCCTGATACTGCCAAAGAGTTCATCTTGCGTACAGACGCATCGGACGAAGGGATCGGCGCCATGCTGATGCAAGAGCATGGAGGTAAACCGTTTCCGGTCAGCTATGCCAGCAAGAAGCTGTCAGGAGCCGAGAAGAACTACTCGACCATGGAGAAAGAGTGTTTAGCCATCGTGTGGGGAATCAAAAAATTTGAACTCTACCTCCAAGGGGTGAAATTCGTGCTTCAGACTGATCACAAACCCCTCACCTACCTGAACTCTGCAAAGTTTGTGAATAATCGTATCATGAGGTGGGTGATGTACTTGCAGAACTTTGATATGCGAGTGGAATCGATCAAAGGTTCAGACAATGTTGGAGCAGATTTTCTCAGCCGAGTATGTGATTAAAACTGTGTTCATTCTCCAACAGACTAATGTACATACCTGGATTTCAATCTGTTATGTATACATAATATGTGTACAGGTAGCGTTTCAATGATTGAAAGAAATTAGGTAAATTTCTTCGGGTGTTGGGGGTAATGTTAGGAAACGCTACCGTTGCTGAGCTTTGGTTCAGTTTTGTGTGTTGCATGTAGTTGACTTATTTTTACTTTGTGGGAAAGTACCGATATTATATTTTGTAAACACAATATTTATGCTTGGACGAGAATGCAGGTGAACTTTCTAGTCCTGTCAAAACAAGTTGTTTACCATGCTGTTTTAGTCGTGAGTTCGTGGCGTTCGTTCGGATTAAGTGTGTCGGCGCTTTTGATGTACGTCACAGAGAATGTCGCTAGTTTAGTCCATGCACGGCTCGTATAATGTAGTTGTTTCATGTTCGGTCTGGAATATTCTCGAGATTGAGTATTTACTATATATGCCAGCGCGATTTGTATGTAAAAAAAAGCTTCTATTTGAGTTCTGCTACGATGTGCAGTTGTATGTATTGAATGCTGAATAAATCCTCGAACTCAATTTGACGAGTTGTTTTCTGCTGCTGCGAAGACGGGCGACGTAGAATAAAAGAACACAACTATACGACGTTTGAGAACTTGTGGCAATCTCAAGTGTCGTGTAACAGTGTTACTGCATTGTATTCGTAATCCGAACATTTATATTTATGCTATGTTGCCTCTGAAAATGTGCTATACTTAAAGAGAATGGGTTATTGCCAATGAGGTCCTATGTTCGCATGCCTGGCGGAGACCAATCTGAACTGTTCGGTCTTCGATTTCGGCTAACCAAGCCTTTGAAGTATGGATGACTGATCTCGGGTTTTCAGTGTTGATCTCTTAGTTTCAGGTCGAAAGATTGACACAATGATCTAATATTGTATCACGCGACTTTTTTCTTACAGAATGATTTAGCTGTTTAATGGCCAAGTCTTGGTGAAACATCTCTGTTGTGCAAACATTTTTGTCCAGGATACGTGAATAATGAAATCTTCCTGCACACTAGACCTCAAAACGATACAATTAATGAGATACGACACCGATTGAAAAAAAACAAGCATGATTCTTCTTGACCCTCTCATCTAAAATGAAATCTTTGACGATAAAAGCGAAGGGAAGTCCTAACAGACACCAAAAATGCGTATAATGTCATCCCGTAAAGATTCGGTCACTTCTTATGTATGTCCAAGGTAAATGACAAAGAATGTCTAGAATTGAGTTTGTCTTGGTGACTTATTGTCATTTCAGCAGAGAATACGTATCGCAAGGTCACCGCCAAGCAGTATAAAAGGTTGGATATTTTCACCCATGCACCCCCTCGTAAGTATGCTTACACCGCCTTTTTTCAGGTTTTCCAGAGAAGAATGGACGCCTCAGTGGACTTCTTTCGGGGTTGGGCGGACTATCGCAATGGGTTTGGTAACCTGGAGGGCAACTTCTGGCTAGGTTCGTTATAAATGATTCAAGTGTATTTAAATACATTGTCTAAAATCGCTGGGTTTTCCAGTAATATACAGAGTGGCCCGCTCAAAAATCAACCCACAAAAATCCTAATAACATCTTCATCGGTTGACCGAAATACTCGCTGAAGCTCGTATTTTTCATGATTCGCTAACTTCGACCATTAACTTAAATATTCACTGAGACGAGGCTAGTATCCAATGTATTCCTCATTTCTTCAGATTTTCAAAGAAAAACTGTGTTTTTGTGCCACAGTTTAATCGAGTCCTAATTACTCTGCCAAATCAAAGGATTTATGCGCGGTTAAAGAGTTCAATGAAAATCATTCAATTCTGCGAACACTTAACATTAGTTTATTTGGGTGGGAATAAAATCAAGTACACAGTTATGCTCTTTTTCTGCTAAGGCGATAAAGGCAGATATTTTTTTTCTTTCTTTTTTTTATATCGCGAAGAATTTTTTTTACGTTGTATTGAGTAGCATACGAACTTTTGCACCCGTGTTCAAACGTCAAATACGGTATGAAGTTCAATTTTCTGAGACAAGACAGTGTATTGAACCGGTTCGGTTTTTTGACATTAAAGGATATATGCATTTGATTGTATGTGTTCTGTTTATGAAATGAAATATATTTGAGGATTGACCGACAGATTGCAGTCTTTTTGTCGAAGATGCCGATGTGTCGAAATCTGGAAGGGATACAACTCTAGTCTCTACACCTAGTATGAGAGTTACTTGCCTTGAAAGTGTAGCCGTGTGGCGATTTCATGTACTGTTGTCCCTCTCTTTTATTCCCTGTCTATTATCTTCCCCTGACCCAAGTTAATTTGTGTCTCCCGCTAGGATTATTGTGTGTTGTAGGTGTGTAGAGAGGCTGGTTTCTTATTGGTTGATTGTTTGAACGGGTGCGCGCGTGACTCAGAATGATAGCGTGGGCTAGGAGAGTACCCGGTGTGATTTCATAGTGTGAGGACGTGTATCAGTGAGCGTATTCTTGGATTGTGATGTTTTAGTTGTAGTTGAACGATGTTTGTGTTTCTGTTATAATCAAGGCAAGGAGTGTAGTTTGGGCCATTATAACCGTATTTTGGCGAAGGATTGATTCGAGGATTGTTTAGAGATACTTTGTGTGTGTGAGAAACGTTTTAGAGCTGGGTTTTACATCAGCGAAGTGACTTTCGACCGGGATCGTAATTCAAGTTCCGACGAGTTGTGTGCGGCTGTATATTGAGGACTAGAATGAATACCCGCTTCGCCGGGTAGCCGGCTTCGCCGGGAAGAAGTACTTAGAGCCGTACGCCGGCTTCGCCGGGTCCGAACAATGGACCCGCCAAGCTTAGGTCCCTCCCAGATTCGTGGAATGGGAACAGCACGAAAATGATTCAGTGGCCATAATGCCATTCCTGACCATATCGAGTCCCATCCTTGTCGACGAATGTAACCGTGTTAATCACCTTTGGAGGCGAACTCCACTCAAACAGGACTGAGCAAGTTATGGCTTCTAAAAGGAAGGCCAGTACATAAATTGACACAAAAGCCGCCAGACCACATCACAAACAGAACTGAACAATGCACAGGTGTTGCTCACATAGAGACACACACACACACACACACACACACACACACACACACACACACGAACACAGAGAAGCCGTATCTATAGAGAGATAGATGACAGTGTATTTTTCGCGTGGCTATAAATTGATTCGACCTTTGCACTTTTACAGTGAGGATAATTTACGGGTCCAATTTACGTTCTGGACACTGCGTTGACCTTCTAAAAATAGTAACAGTAACAGAACGCCGGGAATTTACGAAGACGCTCCACTCACACTATAGTGCACCATTACGAAGGAAGGGAGGTAAACGCTGAAAACCTGGAGAATATGAGAAGATAAGGAAGAGTTACTTATAATGGTGAAATGAACACAAAAACCAAACTCGATTCAGCGCTGCGCGCTGAGAGCACGTGTTGAAATATCTCATCGATGATATTGTGTCCGGGGTGTAGCTGAATACGGTGTCCAAATTTGAAAAAGATCCACCGAGAACTTTGGCTTTGATGTGTCGGTATGGGGGCCCGGGTAGCTGAGGTGGAACCAAAATAGCTGAGGTGGAACCAAAATCGGTTCAGCGCTGCGCGCTGAGAGCACGTGTTGAAATATCGACCAGGTTGTGTCCTGTACCGGGTCAACCTGAATATGCCCACCAAATTTGAAGCAGATCCATCGAGAACTTTGCCCGTGCATGGCGAATACACAAATACACAGATACACAGACACACACACACACACACACACACACACACACACACACACACACACACACACACACACACACACACACACACAAGTCGTATATATATATAGAAGGAAATACACTGCTTTCTGGTGTCTACTTTCTGGTGTACGTTAATTAAAAGTCACGTTATCCACACCGGTGACACTGTGACGGTTCCCCTACGCTTTGTGTTCGGTGCCCTGACCCTTTGTGTTCGGTTCCCACTCGGTTCCCACACGCCAAAATTCGCGGACAAGATCGAGGTACTGTCACCCAAAACATCCATTTATGGTAGTATTACGCAATGTTGCTCTCTGAGAATGGTCTTGTTAGATCTGTGAGTGTTTACACTACATGCCTAGGTGCTGTTGGATTGAAGGTTTTTGATATTTTAGCCGTTATTAGGTAGAATGCCTTTCACTTTACTGCAAAACTGCATAATTCGTAGCATCGGCAAGAAATATCCTACCAAAAAATGCCTGCTAGGAACTATCGTTGGTCCAGCAAAAAGTTCAACATGTCTGTAGCAGACAGCCCAAGTTTCAAGATTGTAGGGCCATCCAAACAGACGTAATAATAACAAGAAATTCCTCCGAGATAGGAAAAACACCCCCGTCCTTACCATTCTCACTGCCACCAACTGAGAAGGCACTGCTAACAAGTGTGGTTAAAATAAGTTGATTGAGTGGACAAAGAGACAGGCGGAGAAAAAGACAAATCAATATAACTCTTTCTGTAACACCTACTGACCGCATTTTTTGTAAAAACCGTCTCATGTATATAATATAAACCATGCTCAGCACGTGTGGATTAAATAGAGCCGAATACCCGGCTTGAGTGGCGCACTGTACGCCGGCTTCGAACCATGGACCCGTCAAGCTTAGGTCCCTTACAGACTCGTGGAATGGGAACAGCACGAACATGATTCAGAGGCCATAATGCCATTCCTGATCATATCATGTCGAGTCCCATACTTGTCGACGACGCCCTAGGTACCACATCACAAACAGAACTGTGCAATACACAGGTGTTTTCTACAGACACACTCAAACACACACACACACACACACACACACAGAGAGAGAAGCCGTATATATATATCTATATCTATTGTATAAATATATAGAGATAGATGAGAGTGTATTTTTCGCGTGGGTATAAATTGATTCGACCTTTGCACTTTTACAGTGAGGACAACTTACGGGTCCAAGGAAAGCGTTCTGGACACTGCGATGACCTTCTAAAAATAATAACAGAACTTCGGGAATATCCGAAGATGCCTCTCATATCGTAGTGCACCATACGAAGGAAGGGAGGTAAACGCTGAAAACATGGAGAAGATAAGGAAGAGTTATGCGTAGTTGATCCCCCCAAAAAACCAAAATCCACCAATAACTCCCTAACCGTGTGTTTGACTGGTCCCAATTTTTGTACGGACCGTCTCAGGAATGTATCGAACCTGTTCACCAAGTTTGGTGACGATCGGTCCGTTCATTCTTGAGATCTACTTGCGAACACAAACAAACACACAAACATACAAACAAACACACAAACAAACAAACAAACACATCGACCGAAACCTATACACACCCCTATACCGGGGGTGTAAAAACAACAAAAGTAGTCAGTGAAATTGGCTGTGTTCGGTCCCCCCACACTTTTGTGACGTAGGCGTGACGGTTCCCATAATTCATTGTGTCGGTCCCCACTTTCTGTGTCGGACCCCACTTTCGACCTAATTTCTCTGTGACGGACCCCACAACCAGCCTATTTTGTGTCGGTCCCCACACCTTCTTGGATTTATGACTTGCCGGTTACTTGTATCATTGTATTCATTGAATCTAATTGTCTCGGAGTTATTTTTATTTTCAGCAAAAACTGGCAAGGCAGCACCTTTTGTGATACCAAGTAAGTCAGATGACATCAGTATGTGTGTGTGTGTGTGTGTGTGTGTGTGTGTGTGTGTGTGTGTGTGTGTGTGTGAGAGTTGTGGGGTCCGTCACAGAGAAATTAGGTCGAAAGTGGGGTCCGACACAGGAAGTGGGGACCGACACAATGAATTATGGGAACCGTCACGCCTACGTCACAAAAGTGTGGGGGGGACCGAACACAGCCAATTTCACTGACTACTTTTGTTGTTTTTATTATTACGGCTGTTTGGATGGCCCTACAATCTTGAAACTTGGGCTGTCTGCTACAGACATGTTGAACTTTTTGCTGGACCAACGACAGTTCCAAGCAGGCATTTTTTGGTAGGATATTTCTTGCCGATGCTACGAATTATGCAGTTTTGCAGTAAAGTGAAAGGCATTCTACCTAATAACGGCTAAAATATCAAAAACCTTCAATCCAACAGCACCTAGGCATGCAGTGTAAACACTCACAGATCTAACAAGACCATTCTCAGAGAGCAACATTGCGTAATACTGCCACAAATGGATGTTTTGGGTGACAGTACCTCGATCTTGTCCGCGAATTTTGGCGTGTGGGAACCGAGTGGGAACCGAACACAAAGGGTCAGGGCACCGAACACAAAGCGTAGGGGAACCGTCACAGTGTCACCGGTGTGTTATCGCAACCTCTGTCTTGGCGTCTTATTTAGGCCAAAAAAAAAATAGGTCTGTTTACGGTAACCCGACCGACCCTAGTTTTTTCGCGCGACCCTAGACTTTTTTTTGGCATTTTGGGAAAAAAAAATCTTGTTTTTTTGGCAAAATAACGTAAAAATATGTTTTTTTGGAAAAAATAAAAAATAAATCCCGACCTACCGACCCTATTTTTTTAGCCTATGTTACCGTAAACAGACCTTTTTTGGGGGGGGCCTTATGCTTCCTGGCCTATTTCCCCCCCTTCCACTCCACCCTATCACATCTGGCGCTGCGAGCAGGGTTCAGGAAGTAGAGTCGCCGTAGTTTAACATCAGAAAGCAGTGTAGGAGGGACTCCGCACATCCAAGATGGCGGTCGACGTGGCTCCACGACCCCATTTATGGTGCGCCAAATTGATATTACTATCGTTAACTGTTATATAGGGTTTTGAAACTATCGTTAACTGTTATACAGAGTTTTGAAACTATCGTTAACTGTTATGTAGAGTTTCGAAACTATCGTTATCTGTTAGATAGAGTTTCAGAAACTCTATATAACAGCTAACGATAGTTTTATCAAAAGCGCGTCGGTATCGTTCCCAAATGGGAAAACCCTGAAACTGCCATTGCAAAACTGTCTTTTTGCTACGAAATGTACATTTTAACTAGAAACACAATTTAAAAAAACTGCAACATTAGTTATTGACCGTTCTTCTGTTGTCGTCTTCTCAAATCATTGTTGAGTTTGTTTAATATTAGCTTTATCATATCATTTGTACTTTCGGCCGTACCGTTTTCCACGTGTGCGGTTTGAAGACGCGGAATATTCGCGGAAAAGACCATGACAGACGCACGGCTACACAAAACAGTGGGGTTTTTTTCAAAGCAAACACAAAACAACGTGACATTCCCCACGACGCGTTTTGGAAAACACTGCATGCTTTCGCATCGTGTTTTGGGTACTGACACTGACCGTTGCACACTCAGTGCATGCATGCCAGCCGTATGTGTACAAACTGACTCGCACACAGCGCGGTAGCTAGAACGGGTCAAGCTGACACTGACAAATATTTCTGTGAAAACAGGAAGCGTGCTAGCTGTAACGAAGATGTGATTACTTGATTAAACGAAGCAGCGAAATGATGGACTTATCAGACGACAGTTGGTTGAATATGATCTACTAAATGTTGTAGTAATTTAGTGCAAATTCGCTCGAACGAAACGGTCAGCAGCCATTTTGCCGGCATCGAAACATCCGACCACGCCATCGCTATTTTTAGAAACTATATATAACAGTTAACGATAGTAATATCACTTGCGCGCATCATGCCACCGTTTTGCGAAACCCTCGTTATCTGTTATTCATAGTTTTAGCAATAGCGCGCACAAACGCGCTATTGATATAACTCTAAATAACAGTTAACGATAGTTTCGAAACTCTATTTAACAGTTAACGATAGTTTCGAAACTCTATATAACAGTTAACGATAGTTTCAAAACCCTTTATAACTGTTACCGATAGTAATATCAATTTGGCGCACCATACCCATTGGCAGATATTTCCCCCTCCCAGGCTTCCTGTCTTCACAAGCGGTGATGATGGCTGTCACCTGGACCATTTCACCACCGAGGCACGTCGCGTCATTTCCCACTTCAACATGGCGGCACTTGGAGGGGAGGGAGCAGAGTGGCTGATCCAGTCCCTCGCTGGGGCTGCCAGGAAGGAGGTAAACTTGCAACCCCCTCAGGCGACAGCTACGGCTGACCTAGTCCTGACCATTCTACAGGACACGTTTGGAGACCACGCCAGCAATTCTTCACTGCTTTCGTCATTCTTCACGCGCTACCAGGGACAAGAGGAGGGCCTTCTTTCATACGCCCACAGTTTGCAGTCTCTGCATGTCAAGATTAATTCTGTTGTTCCTGATACATTAACAGATGATGCTCTCCGGGATCATTTCATCGATGGACTGTTTTTGCATCCTCTACGACGAGATCTGCTGCGCTTTGTGCGAGGGCGTGAGGCTGTCACTTTTGCTGCTGTCCGTGCCGAAGCTCTCAGGTGGATGAGGGAAGATGTCGATGTGGTGGCTGACCAAGCAACTCCTGTTTTCAAAGAGAGGAGTGCCGGGTTAAGCAGGCTGCAGGTCCCAGTCAACGAACTCGCCGTCAGCTCAGCAGAGCTACGCGCTGCCCTACACCAACACACGCCAGCTGCCTCACGACACCAAAAGCCATCCGCGAAGCCACGTTGTTGGCTTTGTAACCGCCACGGGCATCTGTAGAGCAGGTGCCCTACCAAGCGTCATAGAGGTCAACAACCGCTGTCATGGAGACTGTCAAGTGAGAAGCGTGTGAGTCAGTTAACATCCATCACGCAACCTCTCCGTGAGCAAAGCTGCCAGACAGAGGAAGAGCATCAGAATGTGACACCCCCAGTCCCCGTGCAGCTACACGACACTCAACAGGTCATATTTTGGGATTCCATGCTCAATCTTGCCCCTTTACCCCAAGTCTTTGCTACCCCAACATTCCCTGACCGAGGCACTGTCAATCAATCAATCAATCAATCAATATGAAGCTTATATAGCGCGTATTCCGTGGGTACAGTTCTAAGCGCTTGATGAAGAGTTGTCAACACAGAACTAACAAAGAAACTAACATCTTCAGACGGACACGAACCCTATCACACACTAGCAAACCCTGGTAAACATACAACAAACAACTGTTTAACAACAATGTACACATCAATAGCTAGGTCCAAACAAAATAATATTAAGTACAAAAAAACACCTCTCACAGAGCACAGAACAAGAATGTCTTTTGGGGCACAACACATCACATCGAACATGAAAGTCGCAGCCAGCTACGGGAAGAACTGAGTCTTCAACCTACTCTTGAACGCGTCAAGAGAGGGGCTCTGGGGAAGCTCAAGCGGCAGGGAGTTCCAGACGGAGGGGCCCGCGGAGGGAAATGCACGCTGACCAGCAGATATGATGCGAGTTTCGAGCGAGGGATGTGGAGGCGGAGAGGGTCAGCGGCAGAACGAAGGGGACGGTCGGAGGGCTGGGTGTACAGGTCCAGGGAGGATTGAAGGTACTTGGGAACAGAGTCGTTGAGACACTTGTAGACCAGAGTTTGTAAGAGATTCGGGTGTTGACAGGAAGCCAGTGCAAGGAGCGAAGTAGGGGGGTGATGTGGTCTCGCTTCGTCTTCCTCAATGTCAGCCTGGCAGCAGCGTTCTGGACTCGTTGTAGGCCATGAATGGATGAGGCGGGGAGGCCAGCCAGAAGGGAGTTGCAGTAGTCCAGACGACTGAAGATGAGGGAGACAACCAGCTTGACACAGGCGTCGTGGGTGAGGTAGCGACGGATGGAGGCGATGCGTCGTAGATGGAAAAAGCAGGTCTTGATGATGAAGGAGATGTGTGTATGCATGGAGAGAGTGGAGTCGAGAAAGACGCCAAGGCTTTTGACAGCAGGGGAGAATGGAACAGTCGCGTCATCCAGCTGGAGGTCGGTCACAGTGAGGGAAGCAATCTTCTGTCGTGTTCCAACGAGAAGGGCCTCCGTCTTCTCACTGTTCAGCTTCAACTTATTCTCAGTCATCCAGTTCTTGATGTCAGTGAAACAACTGGAGATGGATACAAGGAGATCGTCAACGTCCTCCGGCTTGGCGCTGTTCTGGAGCTGCGTGTCATCGGCAAAGGAGTTGTAGTTCAGGCCGTGGCGTTCGATGACCAGGGAGAGGGGTTGGGTGTACAGGGTGAAAAGGACAGGGCCGAGGACAGATCCTTGTGGGACGCTGAAGCGGACAGGGACAGGCTGAGAAGAGATTCAGTGGTGACAGTCTGAGAGCGGTTCTGGAGGTAGTTCCGGAACCAAGAGAGGGCTGTGTCGTGAATGCCGAACGTGGAACTGAGGCGATCGACGAGTAGCTGGTGGTCGATCGTGTCGAAGGCCGCGGAAAGGTCCAGCAGCACAAGGGCAGAGACGAGACCGCTATCTGTTGCGTTCAGGAGGTCCGTGGTGATTCGCAGGAGCGCCGTCTCGGTGCTGTGGTGAGGGCGGTACGCTGACTGGTACACTGGCATCAGCGAGTTCTGAGACAGGTGGGCGCTCAACTGCTCCAGGATGATACGCTCCAGAAGCTTGGAGAGGAAGGGCAGGTTGGACACAGGACGGTAGTTCTTCAATTCGTTGACGTCAAGGCCGGGCTTCTTGATGAGTGGGCGGACAACGGCAGACTTGAAGCAGTCGGGAACGACGCCTGTGGCCAGGGAGATGTTGATGATATCTGTGATAGACGGCAGGAGCTTGTCCAGACACTTGGTGAAGAGGAAGTCTGGCAGGGGGTCTAGCTCGCATGTCTTGATGGCCGTCTTGGTGATAAGTCGCTTGACGTGGTTGTGAGTGACAGGCTGAAAGCATGTGAGGGGGGAGCCGAAGAAGGAAGGGGATGGTGGGGACGGGATGAAGGGCTGCTGATCGAGTGTTTTCCGAAGCTTGTCAATCTTGTCCTTGAAGAACTCCGAGAATAACTCCGGGATATCTTGTGGTGGGTGAGCAGTGGGTAAGGGGGCAGCGGGGGAGGAGCCCAGGAGAGAGGACATGATGGAGAACAGCTCCCTGGATGATGAGGCGTTGACGATGCGGTCGTGGAAGTGCTCGACCTTGGCAGCAGTGATGGCTTGCGTGACTCGAAGCACCGCATCCCTGAGAATCTGCTTGTGAACCTTCAGGCCAGAGTGTCGCCATGCACGCTCCGCTCGCCGTCTCTCGATCTTGGCGGCTGTGATGTCCTCAGAGAACCAGGGAGCCGGCTGTAGCTCAGAGACTGCGCATAGGGATGGCGGGGCGTGTTTGTCTGTCTACATGACACGCCCTGTCTCCCCCCCACCCATCCAGCCTCTTCCGGTGCAGCCAGCAGCCCCTGCACCAGTTCCTGATCCCCAGGCACCTCCAGCACGTGTTCAAGACCAACCTCTTGCTAGAGACCCAGAACCTCTGGTCCCTTCTCAAGCTGCTGTGCCTGTGCGCCGCTCACAGCGTATACGGCAGAGATTGTCTTCGTTCTGAGTAGTGCTGGAATAAACTTGATCATTTTGAACAGTCGTACTTGTGTGTTATATAATAAGTGTGCCGCTGTCGTGTCCCCGCCATCCGTTTACAGTGAACAGTCAGGTTAACAATGTGCCGCTGTCATGTGGGCAATGTGTCATTTGTGAGACTGTTCGTGCTCTGCTAAGAGACTGTGTGTACACTATGATTATTGATTGCCTGTTCTATTGTGTCTTGCATGAATGGGTTGTTGGGTGACTGTGCGTGTCATCCGTTACGGTTTCTGATTTTATTTGTTGTCTCACTTGGGTGAACTTGTGTTTGATTTAAAGATGTCATTTTCAGCTAATCCCGAGGCGTTGTACCTGCGAGGACGCAGCATAAATGAGACGCCAAGACAGAGGTTGCGATAACGTGAGGCCGCAGGTCGCAGTCAACGAACTTGCCGTCAGCTCAGCAGAGGTTCGAGCTGCCCTGGGCCAACATCCGCGAGCGGCCTCACGTTATCGCAACCTCTGTCTTGGCGTCTCATTTATGCTTCCTGGCCTATTTCCCCCCCCCCCCCCCCCCTTCCACTCCACCCTATCACATCTGGCGCTGCGAGCAGGGATGGGACTCGGCATGATATGTTCAGGTAATGGCATAATATGACCACTGAACATTTTCGTGCTGTTCCCATTCTGCGAACTTGGGATGGACAGTGGTCCCCCGGTTCGGAACTTCGGGACGAAGTTTATTCAAACGGGGGCGATTGTGACAGGGGAGGCTACCGCTCCTTTCACAGCAGACTCTGCACCAGAGTTGTTGGCCTTTAGGTCAACACCCGTGATTTGTGGAATTCTGTTTGTGATGGCTTCCGATTGTCTGTATGTTCATGGAAACTTTCGGGTTTGCATAACAGTTTTTATAGGGCTAAGAAATTAGCCCTAAAATGTTCAATCCTGTTTGATTGCACTTTGCTTCCCGAGGTGATCGTAGTGCCAGTTTCGGCACACGGTTACATCTGGCGCTTGCGAGCAGGATAAGAGGAGCATAGACACCAGTAACTTTAAAATCTTAATAATACCAGAAAGCAGTGTAAGGTAGACAACAAGATGGCGGTCGACGTGGCTCCACGACCCCATTAGATGTGATAGGGTGGAGTGGAAGGGGGGGGGGGAATAGGCCAGGAAGCATAAATGAGACGCCAAGACAGAGGTTGCGATAACGTGACTTTTAATTAACGTACACCAGAAAGTAGACACCAGAAAGCAGTGTAGTTCCTTCCTCAATATACAGCCGCACACAACTCGTCGGAACTTGAATTACGATCCCGGTCGAAAGTCACTTCGCTGATGTAAAACCCAGCTCTAAAACGTTTCTCACACACACAAAGTATCTCTAAACAATCCTCAAATCAATCCTTTGCCAAAATACGGTCATAATGGCCCAAACTACACTCCTTGCCTTGATTATAACAGAAACACAAACATCGTTCAACTACAACTAAAACATCACAATCCAAGAATACGCTCACTGATACACGTCCTCACACTATAAAATCACACCGGGTACTCTCCTAGCCCACGCTATCATTCTGAGTCACGCGCGCACCCGTTCAAACAATCAACCAATAAGAAACCAGCCTCCCTACACACCTACAACACACAATAATCCTAGCGGGAGACACAACTTGGGTCAGGGGAAGATAATAGACAGGGAGTAAAAGAGAGGGACAACAGTACATGAAATCGCCACACGGCTACAAAAGCTTCGCGCCGATGGTTCAGTTGTACAAGTTAGATTTCGATTTGGATTTCATATTGGATTTCGGTTGTTCAAGACTGTATTTGTTAGTTTAAACGCGGTATGCTTGTGTTGTCTCTCCAGAGATTTATACTTCGTACATTTGAGCATCTCAACCCATATGCTATCGAGGATTCAGATAGGTTGCTGGGAGGTTATTTGCTTGGTTGCTGGGTGTTTATCGCTTCTTTACATCTGTAAACTGCGAGGGCGAGTTATTTTTCGGTAACTACCCCGTAACCAAACAAATAACTCGCCAACAACAGCACGAATCCTCGATAGCTCACGGGTTGAGAAGCTACACTTTGTGGAAACAACTTTTGCGACTGAAAAGTTCCGAACGCTCTGATGTACAAAATATACATCTCTGGAGCAAATAACACAAACCATACCTCATTTAAACTAACAACTACATGTTTCAACACACGAAATCCAATATAGAATTCATGAGTTTGGTTGTTATTTGAATCGGAATTTACCTTGTACAAAACCGATACAAAATGTTTTTACCACGTGAGTAGTTCTGAAGGCAAGTAACACCCCAATCACACACACACGCCGCTTCTACTACGTTGTAAAATTGTCCGAGAGCGTGGCCAATCGTGGGCCAAACGTGGGAGGATTTCCTTGGGCGTGGTTTGATCGGGATGGGTCGGGAAGCTGCACGCTCTGCCCACGCTTGCACAAAAGCCGGGTAGTGGCCTACAGAAAGCGTGGCAAAGTCTTATTAAGAACGTAGTGGGAATGCCATTGTCGTACAAGCAGCGTGGTAGCATCGTGGTGAGATATCTGTAATCGTGATAAAACAACCATCAGGTCTGTTTATTTTCGAAGGTGAGTACGTATAATCGCCGTTAAAATCCAGCACATGGCAAATAACAAAAACTACATCAAGACTGTACTGCGCCACGACCCGGCTACGCTTGTTTTGTGCAGTTCAACATAAGCGTAGGGAGAGCGTGCAGCATGGCGATCTTGCAGATCTCACCCCGACCAAACCTCGCTCATGGAGATCCTCCCACGTTTAACCCACGATTGGCCACGCTCTGGATTTTGACGGCGATATGCCCCGATTTGAGAACTTGTTCATGGTATGGTCGTGGTAAGGACGTAGCGCTGTGTGACGCGGTCGTAACTCTCACACAGTGTTTAGAGACTAGAGTAGTTCCCCTTCCGGATTTCTTCAAAACTGGGGCACTTCGACAAAAAGACAGCAATCTGCCGGTCAATTTGAACACGAGTGCAAAATTGCGTCTGCTACTCTGCTTGGACGTAAGAACATTTCCTTCCCGATATCAAAACAAGAAAAGAACACAAAAGTATCTGTCTTTATCGCCTCAGCAGAACAACAGCATAACTGTGTATTTGGTTTTATTTCAAACCAAATAAACTGCTGACGAGTGTTAGCAGAATCGAATCATTTTCACGGAACGCTTCAACTGTGCATTATAACTTGCTGCGCAGGTAGACTGGCAGAGTGGTTAGGACTCGATCACACTGTGGCAGAAAAACACCGTTTTGCTTTGAAAGTCATAAGAAAGGAGAAATAAATAGGTTACACACCTCGTCTCAGTGAT
>NC_090245.1:43617875-43660375 GCF_037325665.1 Littorina saxatilis | reverse complement strand
AGTGTTATTTATTCCCCAGCTGGTTGTGAAGGAAAACTCGTGAAAAAAGATAACAAACAGTTTTAGGTTCAAGTTCTTCCGATATGCAATACTTATAAACTGAGCAAAACAATTATTGCAGCCATTTACGTACCCCAACTAAAACATTCATTCCCGTGTCATTTCATTCAAACTTTATAATTATGCCATTAAAGGCCTTTTACTTGGCTTACTGGCGCACTTTTCGGATCAAAGATTTCTGTTGAAGGTATCACGTGACCGCCGCCGAAGTAAGGGTACCCCCAAAATCGACCTGACAAAAACGTCAGGTACCACTTACAAAAGGGCTTAACTTGGCAACTTGTACATATGAGGAGATAGCCAAATCAATTATCTGCCCAGAACAGATTGTTTTGTTTTGCTATCTTGCGTATCTCTTGTGTAATGTCATTTCTACTGATGCATGAGTGGAGCCAGGGAGCGCAAGAGCAGTAGAAAACAAGAGGTTTCTCTCGGGTGAGAACCAAAAGGTCGAGGGTCAAAAGGTCGAGGCACAAAAGGTCGAGGACATTTGGTCAAGAGTCAAAAGGTCGAGGCACAAAAGGTCGAGAACATTTGGTCAAGAGTCAAAAGGTCGAGGCACAAAAGGTCGAGAACATTTGGTCAAGAGTCAAAAGGTCGAGGCACAAAAGGTCGAGAACATTTGGTCAAGAGTCAAAAGGTCGAGGCACAAAAGGTCGAGAACATTTGGTCAAGAGTCAAAAGGTCGAGAACATTTGGTCAAGAGTCAAAAGGTCGAGAACATTTGGTCAAGAGTCAAAAGGTCGAGAACATTTGGTCAAGAGTCAAAAGGTCGAGGCACAAAAGGTCGAGAACATTTGGTCAAGAGTCAAAAGGTCGAGGCACAAAAGGTCGAGAACATTTGGTCAAGAGTCAAAAGGTCGAGAACATTTGGTCAAGAGTCAAAAGGTCGAGGCACAAAAGGTCGAGAACATTTGGTCAAGAGTCAAAAGGTCGAGGCACAAAAGGTCGAGAACATTTGGTCAAGAGTCAAAAGGTCGAGAACATTTGGTCAAGAGTCAAAAGGTCGAGAACATTTGGTCAAGAGTCAAAAGGTCGAGAACATTTGGTCAAGAGTCAAAAGGTCGAGGGGGACAAAAGGTCAACAGCAATACGTCTATGGGACATAAGACAAGATTAAAAAAGGTCGAGGATTAAAAAAAAGGTCGAGGATTAAAAATTTCGATTGCATTTTTCTGTGTCCATTTGTGATGAAAATTCTGTTTTGAGTGCCTATTGTGCGTTTCACAGTGGTGAATTGTAAATATGATCACACACACACACACACACACACACACACACACATACACACCCACACTGAAACACATACACACACACGGCACACACACACACACACACACACACACACACACACACACACACACACACACACACTAACGCTCGAACGCGCGCACACGCACAGACACATTCTTAGTATATGTTTTCACAATTTTGGATGTAAGACAAAACGACAGCAGTAACCTTTGTGTACCGCCTTGTCGTTTCCTTTCTGTGATTTGACGAGCTCATTTCAGTGTCTGTGTCCCTGTCCGAATGTAACTCTCTCTTCGTTTGCAAATGCTTTCAAAGTTTAAATATGGGAAAGAAAAAAGAAGGAAACAAAAACTCAAGCTTTTAGCGTATCAGTGACATGTTTCACCAACAACGATCTGTTGAGTGTCGAGCTGTATTCACCGTTGACCACATGCACACTACGGTTCATTTACCGACAAAGCCGTTGGTCCGTCAACACAAACAAACACCCGTCACTCAAGGCACTCTTTGTACAAACACTGTTTTGAATACCTAAACAAATAACACAACATTTATAAATACACACAAAGCAGCGTTTTCTCCAAGCAATAAAAAAGAAGAAGAAGAATTTAACACACACGTGAACAGAAAATTATGCCGACAGTTTTCTAATCCTCGACCTCTTTTTAATCCTTGACATTTTTATAATCCTCGACCTTTTGTCCCTTAGAAGATTTGCTGGCGACCTTTTGTCACCTTCGACCTTTTGGCGCCCTCGACCTTTTGACTCTTGACCAAATGTCCTCGACCTTTTGTGCCTCGACATTGTAAAACTCGACCTTTTGTCGCACAACCGTTTCTCTCTCTCTCTCTCTCTCTCTCTCTCTCTCTCTCTCTCTCTCTCTCTCTCTCTCTCTCTTTCTCACTCACACATACACACACAAACACACACACACACAAATACCCGCACAGACACACACAAACACACACACACGCACATACGCATACACACACACGCACACACACACGCACATTCGCACACACTCACGCACATACAAAAACACACACACAAACACACACATATACGCGCGCGCGCACACACACACACGCACGCACGCACGCACACACACACACACACACACTCACGCATATACAAACACACACACACACACACATACACATAGACACATACAAACACATACACAGACGCACACTCACACACACACACACACACACACGCACACACTGACCACCCTATGACTGTCCATCCCCAGGGGATAGTCTGTCCTATCACCGTGGTCAGCAGTTCTCCACCAAGGACAGGGACCACGACTTGGCCGGGCTGAACTGTGCACAGCGTCACCACGGCGCCTGGTGGTACAGGGCCTGCATCTACTCCAACCTGAATGGTGACTACAAGGTCAGCAGCAGTGCTCCTAAAGATGACGGGGTGGGCTGGGCCACCTTTGTGGGCATGTGGAACGTTTCCATGAGGTTCAGCGAGATGAAGATCAGGCCCATGTAGAGCGACACTGGGAGCAACCTACGTGTAGTACTTTCATTCAAGGCGAAATAAGTCAATACATATAATGAAACGACGTCATTGTCATTGTTTTATTCGTTAACAATAAATGTGTGTCCACTGTTTTCCTACTCGTTTCTTTTTGGGGGGCCCGTGTCGAACCAGATGATTACCCACATCTCCCCATTTTCAATCCTAAAACTAAATACAATGTATTTTTGTTTTCAAAATCAGTGAGTGCGGAGGACGTCATACCTGTGAATTTAACAAACCTCTCACATTGATGATACTTTGAGATAATTCTCCTTTATACGAATGTTTCTTTCTGATCGGTCCTACCAGGTGCAATATTACAGAGTATCAAGCTACAGCCCTCGCCATTTTTACAACTGCACTTTGTGTTTGTCGCTGTTATCTCTTTAACGTGCAACCAGTAACGTGTACGGTGTCGGGTTGTTATAAGCTTTACACATGTAGCAGATAGAGCAGGTTGGCTGTGTTTCTTGTGTTTGTGTTGTTCAATTCGGTTGGCAAATAAAAAGTTCCCACTTTGAAAAATCAAGAATGGATATGAAATTGGTATGACTACGTATGTATGCTCGTGCGTGCGTGTGTGTGTGTGTGTGTGTGTGTGTGTGTGTGTGTGTTTGTGTGTGTGTGTGTGTGTGCGTACGTTCGTGAGTGCGTGCGTGCGTGCGCGCGTTTGCGGTGATTTGTTTTTATTGGATGTGGAATACTAAAGACTGATAGCTCTAACAAATTTGAAAATTATCGGAAGCTAAAAATAAACAAGCAAACAAACAACTACCAAAACAGCAGGCAGACAAACTGACAGACAGTCTTGCGAACATACACGCAGGCAGATCCATACTTTTAGAGAAACAGACTGACAAACAAGCAAACAAAACAGCCAAATAAACAATAACAAATTAAAAATAAAAACCAACAACAAACAAACACAAAAACGACAGACAAACCTCACAGACAAGCAGACAGACATACAATTTAAAGCCCCACTCCGCCTCACAGGAGGTTTAAATAACGATTGAATTTGTTCACGAAAACAGCAATACTGACCCGATGAATCACATTGACAACAACATTCTACAACTTTAAATGACACATACAGGTCACTTAAAGCCTCACTCCGCCTCACCTGAGGTTTACAGAACGACAACATATTTTTCTAAAACAGCAATATTGACCCGATGAAACACATTTACAAAAGCATTCTACACTTTAACAGGCACATACAGGTCTTTGCACCATAGATGCAGTGAGAAAGAGACACAGAGAGGGGGGGAGAGAGAGAGAGAGAGAGAGCGTGTGTGTGTGTGTGTGTGTGTGTGTGTGTGTGTGTGTGTGTGTGTGTGTGTGTGTGTGTGTGTGTGTGAGTGTTGGTGTGTGTGTGTGTGTGTGTTTGTGTGTGTGTGTGAGTGTTTAAAAACAGGCGAATGTAAATTTACACATATGCACTAGCGTACGGGCACACACACGCACACACACACACACACACACACGCGCGCGCGCGCACGCACGCATGCACTCACTCACGCACGCAATCACAAACGCACCCACGCACACACATACACACACATACACACACCCACACACACACACACACACACACACACACACACACACACACACACACACACACAGTGTTAATGTTTTAGTTCCAGGCCAACATATTAACCAACAGGATTTGATGTGTGTTTCAGTTTACGATTGGACGGACACAAATATGCCCTATTTTTAGTCTCGGCTGGCCACTTAAATATGAATTTGTGTCTGACCCTGACGTCACATCGCTCAAAGAAGGGAAATCAAACGTTCAATCGATACATTAGATTGTATTTTGTTTTCGTTGTAGTTGCTGTAGTTTTGGTTCTCATCGTCCTCTTTATTTCCCATTTGTCAACAGTCGTCCAAAACGGTCAACCCCACCCCCCCCCCTGGTTTTGGTGGGGGGTGGTGGTAGTGAACACACAACTTGAAAAGGCAGATACTATATTTATGAATCCGCCCTGATATGGCCCTTAGTGGTCGGCTGGGCGTTAAGCAAACAAGATACAAGATACAAGATACAAGATATTTATTCACCAATTTTGCAAAAGGAGTTCATCTTGGCACGGCACGGTAAAAATAAAATAAAAACCAACCAGACACATATGCAGACACACATCACCATGCATGCATACATACGTACATTACACTGTCATGCACACACAGACACAACTCACACACACACACACACACACACACAATTATTTACATACTCACACATAACCAGCCACATATCTACATCACAAATTCACATCGTCGCCTTGTAAAGGTAAAAACCATATCAGTTTAAAAGGGGTGCCAGTAATATCAATGCAACATTAGTGAATACTAGAACAATACCTAAAAATTATAATCCATTTAAAAGTAAGTAGTACACGTAATTATTATCATTTAGTCAGATTCATCACATAAAATTATATAATCATAATCTAGCCAGTTAGACAGTTTAAAACAACAGTCCTTAACAGACTATCACAGATCTACTCAAGCACCTGAACCTAGAGTCACATTGCACAAAACTACTACCATCACAGAACTACTCAAGCACCTAAAAAATAAGGACCATTCCACATTGCACAAACAAAAATATTTATGACTTCTCTCTTCGATCCCCTCCATTTTCACGCCCTTTCCATCTCATCCTATCTCAGTTGAAGCCGTAAGAATTTTAATTGGTGTTTTTGTCTAGTTGTAATCTCCATATTTTTCGTCTTAACAGAGTGAATAATCATTGCATTAGTGGTGCACCATTCTGTCATCTCATCTATACTTATTTTAAGAGATTGGTTGACGGCTACAAAAGACGTCTGACTGACCCATACACACACACACACACACACACACACACACACACACACACACACACATACACACACACACACACACACATACACACACACACACACACTCACTCACACACACACACACACACACACACACACACACACACACTGACCACTCAATGACTGTCCATCCCCAGGTGACGTCAGAACACCGTGGTCAGCAGTTCTTCACCAAGGACAGGGACCACGACACGCGGGGCAGCACGAACTGTGCACAGAAATACCACGGCGCCTGGTGGTACAAGCGCTGCCACCACTCCAACCTGAACGGTGACTACAAGACCAGCAGCAGCTAGTGCTCCTAAACACGACGGGGTGAGCTGGCACACCTTTGGAGGCGGTGGTGGCGTTTCCATGAAGTTCAGGCCCATGTAGAGCGACACTGGGAGCAACCAACGTGTATTACTTTCTTTCAAGGCAAATATAGTCACTTCATTGTATTGACGCGACGTCATTTTCATTGTTTTATCCTTCATTTTATCCGTTAACAATGCATTTTTGTCTTCTGTTGCTTCTTCTAGTTTCTTTCCTTCTTTTTTTTTTCGAACCAGATGATTACCCCCATCTACCCATGTTCAATCCCAAAACTAAATACAATGGAATTTATTTTCAAAATCAGTGAGTCATACCTATGCATAACATACCTCTCACATTAATCATGCTTTGCCATGATTCTTCTTCAGACAACTGTTTCTTTCTGATATCGTTCCTACCAGGTGCAATAATATCACAAGAGTATCAAGCTTAGGCCCTCGCTATATTTACACGTATACTTGTGTTTGTCGCTGTTATTTCTGTATGTGCAGCCAGTACTCGTGTACATTGTTATATGCTTTGCAAATGTAACAGGTAGAGCTAATGAGAATGTTTCTCGTGCGCTTGCTTTTGTTGAGTTGTTGGCAAATAAAAATGTCCGTCTTTGAAAAAGGAAAGAATAGTTATGTAAAGAACTAAATTGGATGAGCGCGAGCGTGTCTGTGTGTATGTGTGAATGAGTGTGTGTGTGTGTGTGTGTGTGTGTGTGTGTGTGTGTGTGTGTGTGTGTGTGTGTGTGCACGCGTGCGTGCGTGCGTGCGTGCGTGTACATGCAAGCAAACAAACAATCACCAAACAACTAACAGACAGGCAAACCTTAGATAAAGCAGGCAAAAAGCTTTGATAACACACAAGCAGGCAAATAATACTTTTAAAGAAAGACTCATTCAATGTAAACTAACCAACAGAAGCAAACCAAACAGCCTGATCAAAAAAAGAAAAAAAAGTAAAACAATTTAAAAAATATAAAAGACCAACAGACCAACCTCATGCACAGACAATGAGACAGACAAAACAGCAAAATAAAAAGCTAATAAATCAAAATAAAAACCAAGAACAAACAAACACGAACACGACCCAACAGACCGACAGAGAAACCTCAACGACAAGCAGGCAAGCAAACAGACAGACAATTTAAAGTGGAGGTTTACAGAACGATTGAATCTGTTCACAAAAACAGCAATACTGACCTAATAAAACACATTCACAATATTATTCTACAACTTTAAATGACACATACAGGTCACTTAAAGCCCCACTCCGCCTCACAGAAGGTTTACAGATCGATTGAATCTTTTCACACAAAACAGCAATACTGACCTGATGAAACACATTCACAACTGCATACAAGTCATTTGAGTGTTTACTAAGCACACCAGTTCTCGTGGTGTATGCAACCCCCGAACCATCGGGGCCCTGTGTGCCCCACTTTATTCATTAATTTGCGGTTCAAAGCGACTCTAGATCTAGGTTGTGTGACAAAAATATGTGGAGTCCTGATGTCTCATGCGGTCAATGTTGAACTAGAAAAGGGAAAACGACAAACGTTTTGATTTTATTTTTTATCGAGCAAGTATATAAAATAGTCTGTTCTCATCATAACACACCAGAAGCATCTCTGTGCTGGTAATTTTCCGTTGCCAGGAAGCGAAATACTACTTCTCAAAAATCATTGGAGGAGCTTGTTACGCATTATAGTAACATTGGATTTTATTTCCATGGGTGACACCCTTAAGTCATTTCCTTGCGAGACGGAACGCCGTAAAGAAAGATGACGTCAAAAGCGTGACGTCAAAAAGGAAGAATGACACAGAGGAAAACACGAGGTTGGAAATGGTTATGATAGATATCTACGCCTACACCGTATGAAAGATTATTAGATTTGCGAATTCATACGATGATTTCTATCAATAAAGACTTGAGATGTTTGTCTTTTGTATTTCGCGTTAAAAGATGTGTGGAAGAGTTGTTTTATTGAATTGTTTTGAGACACGTGCGAAGGCCTATATTCGTAGCGTAGAGTTTTACTTTGAGTCCATTCACCAATATCAGTTGATTCTCGTTCCATTTTGGAGAACACTCAAGCTTTTGTTCACGCTGCCAAGCCGGGTGACACTGGAATACGCCGCGTCACCGCATGACGTCAAATGCATCAGCTGTTCGCAGTGAGTATCTCCAGAAAATCGCCTCTAACTTCTTCCAAATAACATATCATAACATTGCTGTTGTCTTCACTTTAGCATAAGGTGCTATAGTATCCTGGAATCGATTCATTTTGTTCCTCCGACATATGCGTGGCCCTCGAAGTAAGATTATGTACACTTTTCAAGCACATCAGTCAGTGTAAATTTAGGCATTCCTCAGTTCGTATGGAAAAATAACCTCACGGACAAAGCTGCAGATACCTGGAGAGTAATTAAAGGCCATTTCGTGATACGCACGTCACTTTTTGTTATTCAAGTTGGTATACTTTGATCACAGTTCGTGAATTCATTTGGTCACCGAAAGATTTCACGGGTGTACGCCGCGTCACTCGCCGGGTGTCTGCCCGATCACTTTTAGCTTTGCCATGGGTGTGCGCCGCGTCAACAACTTTCGTTTCTACTTGGCCATAGTTTATCGTTTAATGGTGGTATTGCGTACTTTTTGATACAAGCTGAACTCAGGAAGTACATGAACTGATCCGTGTATGAGTCTTTTCCATTTCATTACAGATGGAATTGTCCGCTGTCACCCTTGATAGCTTCTTGGATGTAAGTACTGAAGAAACTGTTCAAACGCAACCACTTCAAGATCTAAGTGAGGCTATAGGCCTCCCAGCCATGACGTCAACGCCGACAAAGAAACCCCGAGTTCGGGAACTTTGCCAAGATTGTGGAAAAATCTTTTCACGAATGTCCAGTCTTAAAGAACACAGACGCATGAAACATGATTTTGCGCAAGGGCCAAGGTACTCCTGCCAACATGCCAAAACGTTTATGAATAGATCTGACTTTCACAGCGGTGTCAAGCCTCACCTTTGCGAAAAATGCAACAAGTCATTCCAAAACAGACGGAATCTCACCAGACATGTGTGTCTTAATGCCCCGAGAGCAGCTCATAACTGTAGCACCTGCGACAAAACATTTCATTCTACACACCTGCTTCATCAGCACATGCATTCACATGACAAGGAACCCCAGTTCGAGTGCTCCACGTGTCACAGAAAGTTCAAGTTTCTCCAGGGACAGAAGCGCCATGAGAAGGGGAGATGTCCCATGACAAAAAAAACAGTGAATGTATGCAAAGAAGACTAACTGCAAAGATTTCAGTTAGATTGCGATTGCTGTGATTTCTTTTGTTTATTTTATTTCTTTGTCAACAAGGAAGACAATCTGTATTAATCTGAGAACATTATTCCTTTGTTGGTGGGGAGGGGGACTTTAAGTTTTAAAAGAGTAAATGCTGAAATAGCTAAAAGAAATCCTGCTTGTTTTCAATACGATCGTTCTACATTCGCTAGTTGTTTTAATTTTGATAGTTTCTTTTTTCTTTGAACACAACTGCAAATAGTTTCACTTTCTTTGAATTTATTACTGCTTCTTTCACTGTATCGGGAATAGACAAGACGCATGACACATCAGTAGTTTGGTGTGGTTGTCATAAGGCAGGAGAGGTTTTGTTTTGTCTTTATGTGTTTTATTATTTGCATCCCAAGAGCAACTTTCGTGTGTGTTTGGGGGGGGGGGGGGGAATCCATGACCAGATATGCTGAAATAAGAAAGAAAAAGATGTTATCTTTTGGGGATTTATAGAATGAACAGAGAGAGAGAGAGAGAGAGTTTTGAGTTGAATCTGTCCACAATTACTGGAAAACACACAACTGCTGTGTTATGTTCTCTTGATCTTGCATACAAGTGACACAAAACATCCAGCTAAGTCATATTTCTGTGGAGAGCTGTTTTTCGCATCAAACTGCCACACACAGACAGACAGACACAGAGAGACCCAACTATATTATTTTGAAGTACTTGACGCGGCGCTCACCCGATCGGTGACGCGGCACACACCCATGAAAAAATAAACAAGTCGCGTAAGGCGAAAATACAATATTTAGTCAAGTAGCTGTCGAACTCACAGAATGAAACTGAACGCAACGCAACGCAGCAAGACCGTATACTCGTAGCATCGTCACTCCACCGCCCGTGGCAAAGGCAGTGCACGTGGAATTGACAAGAAGAGCGGGGTATTCGTTGCGCTGAGAAGGATAGCACGCTTTTTATATTTAGTCAAGTTTTGACTAAATATTTTAACATCGAGGGGGAATCGAAACGAGGGTCGTGGTGTATGTGCGTATGTGTGTGTGTGCGTGCGTGTGTGTGTGTGTGTGTGTGTGTGTAGAGCGATTCAGACTAAACTACAGGACCGATCTTTATGAAATTTGACATGAGAGTTCCTGGGTATGAAATCTCGGAACGTTTTTTTCATTTTTTTGATAAATGTCTTTGATGACGTCATATCCGGCTTTTCGTGAAAGTTGAGGCGGCACTGTCACGCCCTCATTTTTCAACCAAATTGGTTGAAATTTTGGTCAAGTACTCTTCGACGAAGCCCGGGGTTCGGTATTGCATTTCAGCTTGGTGGCTTAAAAATTAATTAATGACTTTGGTCATTAAAAATCTGAAAATTGTAAAAAAAAATAAAAAATTATAAAACGATCCAAATTTACGTTTATCTTATTCTCCATCATTTGCTGATTCCAAAAACATATAAATATGTTATATTCGGATTAAAAACAAGCTCTGAAAATTAAATATATAAAAATTATTATCAATTTTTTTTTTTCGAAATCAATTTAAAAACACTTTCATCTTATTCCTTGTCGGTTCCTGATTCCAAAAATATTAACAGCTATTGTGTTTTCAGCGTAGCAATAGGGCCCGATATTTAGACGAGACAAGTATAATGCCGACGAGTCGAAGACGAGTCGCATTATACTTGTTCGAGTCTAAATATCGGACCCTATTGCTACGATGAAAACACAATAGCGTTTATATAGCTATTCTGACATTAAATTCTGTGTTAAAATCATGTTTTTGTCAGCAACAAGGACCAGAATGGTCCATGTCGTTGATTGCAGACGACGGTTCCCTTTCTGCATGAAGCCACGGAAATAACCGAACATTGAAAAACCCACGGACATGTATTACGGAGAAAACTCAAGATAACCGGATGCTTAGCATTACGTCAATATCTTAGGAATCATATGACGTTATGACGTATCATGCTTGCCTACGTAGAGTTGTATGTTCGAAAGTCTGACTTCTGTTGGGAATTCGCGTGGTGAAGACTGCGGTAAATCTGTAGATGATAAGAGAACAAGGATTGTCTCAAAAGAAACGACGAAATGTTTCAGACCGGTAACTTCATTTCAACATTGCACTACACAATGGACGTTCTATGTGACAGGAGAGTTTGCTGATTTTGTGTTAAACATTGGTGATTGGAGAGATCGTCTGCAAAAATCAGAGATAGGTCGCTTCAGATTGCAGCTTCTGGAAATTTGCAAGGTTTGCTGCCAGTTAAAGAACTGGATTTTACACGTAATGTATGTCATGTACAGTAAGCAACAACAAAAACACACACAAAGCAAATTGCATCGTCTGTCGACTAGCCACAGACACAAGCCTGGCGAGGTATGCGTGTACTTTATACACGTGGAAGAAACCGGAACCATGCGTCTTTGTTATTGCCGATATCGTTTGGATATCGGCAAAAATGGCCAACTTTCGTAGCGTTATGCTTTGATGATCGGAAAAGGGATGTGTGAGACCATCCAATCACAGCCCCCGAATTCCCCCACGTGTCCATCAGAATAGCTATATATAGATATGATATGTTTGGATTAAAAACACGCTCAGAAAGTTAAAACGAAGAGAGGTACAGAAAAGCGTGCTATGCAGCATAGCGTAACCACTACCCCGCTCTTCTTGTCAATTTCACTGCCTATGCCGTGAGCGGTGGACCACGAGTATACGGTCTTGCTGCGTTGCATTGCGTTCAGTTTCATTCTGTGAGTTCGACAGCTACTTGACTAAATATTGTATTTTCGCCTTACGCGACTTGTCTGTACCTCTCTTCGTTTTAACTTTCTGAGCGTGTTTTTAATCCAAACATATCATATCTATATATTTTTGGAATCAGGAACCGACAAGGAATAAGATGAAAGTGTTTTTAAATTGATTTCGGGGAAACAAATTTGATAATAATTTTTATATATTTAATTTTCAGAGCTTGTTTTTAATCCGAATATAACATATTTATATGTTTTTGGAATCAGCAAATGATGGAGAATAAGATAAACGTAAATTTGGATCGTTTTATAAATTTTTATTTTTTTTTACAATTTTCAGATTTTTAATGACCAAAGTCATTAATTAATTTTTAAGCCACCAAGCTGAAATGCAATACCGAACCCCGGGCTTCGTCGAAGAGTACTTGACGAAAATTTCAACCAATTTGGTTGAAAAATGAGGGCGTGACAGTGCCGCCTCAACTTTCACGAAAAGCCGGATATGACGTCATCAAAGACATTTATCAAAAAAATGAAAAAAACGTTCGGGGATTTCATACCCAGGAACTCTCATGTCAAATTTCATAAAGATCGGTCCAGTAGTTTAGTCTGAATCGCTCTACACACACACACAGACAGACGCACATACACCATACCCTCGTTTGAGGGCCCCAAAGGGGGGGTATCATCACGATCACGGGAAGGGAAATTTTCGCTTTCACGATCACAGTTACCTTGATTTTTGTTTTCACGATCACGAACACCAGTGGCAAATCACGGTCACGGTAAAAGTTGCATGTACAGAAAGCACGTGTCAAAGTAAACACAACCACACAGTAATTCGCTCCTCTGGATCTATTGTTTATTCAACACAAAGTGACAACTTTTTTATAATTATTTTTTGAATTCTCTTTCGTACACACATAGAAATACATATCATGATTTGTAATCAGTAACAAGAATGTTGTTTTCATTGGGTTTTTTTTCTCTCTCTCTCTCTCTCTCTCTCTCTCTCTCTCTCTCTCTCTCTCTCTCTCTCTCTCTCTCTCTCTCTCTCTCTCTCTCTCTCTCTCTCTCTCTCTCTACACTCATACACATTCAACCCCCACACCCTCACTCACACACATGAATATATACTTGCACAATTTCACATTTCCAGAGCTAAATCTTGTAAACCCATTTTCTCAAAAACTATTGGGTGGATTGAAATTAAAGTACATGTATGTGTGATGGGTTTTTTATTTTCAACTTTGCCGTACAATTTGAGGTACACCATCGTCTGGTTCCATGGCCTTGAATAAAAAACAGGAATGCTACAGGCCAAAAACGGTTTTACCTGAAAGAAGCGCGCAGTACCAGTAGCGAAGCCACAAGCCTGAGCCTGCGAAGCAGGCGAGCCAACTAGGGGGGTCCGGGGGCATGCCCCCCCGGAACTTTTTTCAAAAAACGGTTAAAATCTGTGCAATCTGGTGCATTCTGGGCATCATTTTAGGGGTTGTAATAGTGTTGTGATCTTGTTAAAAATCCCATTTTAGCCTCCCCCCACCACCATTCAACACACCTCCAAACTGGTGAAAACAACACTACTGTGCGCTGGCTTCATTGAGACCGGCGCCCGGTCGCGTTGCGCGATATTCACACGGATCGTTTTTGCGGAAATTTTTCAACTTCACCGGAAAAAATTTGACTTTACCGGATTTTGAAAACGGCTTTATCGGATTTCCGGCAATTACCGGAAAAGTAGCATGCCTGACAAAATCCCCAACGAACATGACTTTGATCGTCTTTGACATGAGGATCAAGTGACCCAAACTGGCGCGTCTCCCCGCCATTGTTTCTGAATTTAACCCATTGTTGATATTAAAGTTTACAGGCGCTAAAATAAATCCAAGCTTAATGCAAAGAAGCGACAATTAGAATCTATGCCAAGCGTGTCCACGTTGCTGGGATGAAAAACACATTTCTAGTTTCGGTTTTGGCTAAACGCAGACTCGATCTCGAGCCAGTCGAGGTCACACTGAGCGAGTGACAGCCGGACGTGGCAATGTCGACAATGTCAATGATCTCACTCAAACTCAAAGATCTTGAACAAATTTCAAGATCTTTGCCTACATTCAGAACAGTCATAGAGCAACATAGATCAACATACCTTGGTATTTCGTCTTCAGAAAGACCGACCCGTAGCCTGACCTTTCCACCAAGGAAGGCATTCTCGCCGCCTGCTTTGGTCTGGCTTGAATCCACAAAATATAAGAGAAGTTCGATGACAGTACCGCTGCACGCCATTTTTGATCTTCGAATTCGAATTTCACTCAAAACTTTTGCACGAAGCCCTTCCATTGGATGAAGTTTGTAGACTTTTGCAATTTGCCTTTTGATTGGATCTCTTTTTTAAAGGGAAGCAATCGCTCTCAAAATCATATTTCTGAATGTGTTGTTGCTTCCCTTTCAATCGGGGTTGGCTCCTTACCGAATAGACTAGAGGATCATAGAGTGTAATACAGCTGTGAAAAAATGTACGTTGAAAATAAAATGCTTTGCAATAATGCCCATCACGATCACGAAAACAAATGACGATCACGATCACGAGACTTGATTTTTTTGTCATCACGGATCACGGGCAAAGTCCCATCACGATCACAGAAATGGAAATTTCGGCAATCACGGTCACAGAAAGGTCAAAAAACGCCAATCACGATCACGGTTTTAAACCCTTTGGGGCCCTCTCGTTTCGATTCCCCCTCGATGTTAAAATATTTAGTCAAAACTTGACTAAATATAAAAAGGATCCGGCGCACACCCGACAAAAACTTGGGTGACTTCAGAAATTCATGCAGTGTAATCAAACTACAGCACTATACGTCTCAACAAGTGACTGAACTATCAATGAATGACCATCGAACGTTCTCCGATTGTCTGCAGCTCAGTTCGTGAGCTTGATTTTCCATGAGAATCGTGGAAAACCTAGATTTAAACAGAATACGCTTGAGAACTGTGAATAATCTTATATCTACGTCCACACATGCGTCCGAGGAACAAAATGAATCGATTCCAGGATACTATAACACCTTATGCTAAAGTGAAGACAACAGCAATGTTATGATATGTTATTTGGAAGAAGTTAGAGGCGATTTTCTGGAGATACTCACTGCGAACAGCTGATGCGTTTGATGTCATGCGGTGACGCGGCGTATTCCAGTGTCACCCGGCTTGGCAGCGTGTTGTTTCGAGAGTTATGTTTTCATCACAAACCTGAATTATGCAGGTAAGAAACTGCTAAAGTAGGAAAAAGGGAAGTAATAATATCGTTCTTCATTTCAGAAGTAGAGCGGCACATTTTCATCCCTACGTTCATCTGTTTTGTGTGTTTCAAAGGCGAAGCAGTTGGACGAAATCCAAAATTCCATTGGTTGTAAGTAACGGTCAGAATGATTAGTTAGATGTTAGGCTCATAAAGCTGATGATAACATGTTGTTTTCACTTTGATCGACAGGTTTAGATGCTGGTTAGATGCTCGTGTAGATGCAAGCTGGAGATGAATCGGACGCCAACTGAGAGAGAGATGGAACCGTGTTAAAGAACTGATATCACCGTTCACCCCATCGCCGAGATATCCAGGGCATCATCATCGTCATTCACTTCATCGTCGAAGACATCAAGGGCATCCTCAACATCGTTCGTCACATCATCAAGACATCAAGGACATCATCATCACCGTTGAACTCATCGTCAAGACATTAAACTTTAAAGACATCACCTTCATCACCGACGCCGTGTATAAACACTCCGAGAGCTTTACAGTCGCTCATTCGGCAAGATCAAACCTCTCACACCTGATCCTTGACCTGTAGTGCCGAGTACGTCGATGCATGAAGATGAGTAACCAAAATTAAAGCCGTTTTTCACTCATTGTAGTTGTGTTCGTCCAGTTGCTTCCAGTGTTTATTCTTTCTGTCGATACATTTGAGTCTGTCTATCGTTCAATTAAGTTAAAAGGAACCACGCATATCACTAACTATAAAAGCGAACAGCCGCCAAATAATCATACCCTAGACAACATTAACAAAATTCGAGATTCAATCTTGAAAGAGCCGGACACGTGAAAATCCTCCCATCGGATTGTGACATATTGGTTGCCTCGTCCGGGATAGGCTATTTCGTTTAGATACATGTGAAGAAATTGTCTTGTGTGGTTTGTGTGTATTCATTGATCATTCATTAGTTAAGTAATTAGTATATGTTTATTTGTGTATTTATTTAAAGGAAAACTATAGTGTAGTATGGGTAAAAACTCACTGTAGATCACATCCTTAATGAAGGTAAACTAAATAACACAACCTTACTGAAGGTAAAAACAAAACGTAACTCTCGAGGAAAAAAACAAAACTGGAAAGTGAAAGTTAGATCACTTTCATCTATCTGTAGATCTAGTTCTAGCAGGTAGGATTAGTTGGCAACATTCTGTTGGGGAACGGCTCAAATTCCTTTCTAAGTAGAACCAACGAAACAAAAAGAAAGTCGAAATGGAGGTATTTCGCAAAAACATTTTGAACTAGTTTATTTACGTTCACGCACATGGGAAAAGTCATTTGACTATTTGTGGTGACAGATTCAATGGACAGAGTCTGAGTATCTAGCTAATAAACTATTCATAATATTGAAGATCACGGATACTTTCTTAGTGTTGAAATTAGCTACTTCAATTAGTTCTAAGAAATTTTCTAGATAGAAACCGTGGGATCTTTATATACGTTGGATTACGTATGGTGATAGACTAGAGTGATAATACTGGGAGTCGAGCCGCAGTTGTATTGACCACTCTAGGTCACAGAACGAATGTTTACGAGTTGACAGTAACATTGTTCAGTTACAGTTTGGAATAACTGATTTTTTCCATAAATGCGAAGTAGGTTCGAGATAGTCTGTGATGAGATAAATTCCATGCACAGTACCCGATATAGAAACTTCGCACGTCCTCAAATTTGGAGTGAAGGGGTGTGGTGAGACTGACGTAGAAAGCCAGACAAGTAAGATGGCTACTTCAGTGGATGCAGCCCTGGAAGCGACGAGGATTTTGATGGATAAAGGGAAGTTACTTGGTTTGGAGGGATCTGAGTTGCGTGATTTTGTTCTGGAATGTGAGCGTGAGAATGGTGAGCGTGCGGAGCGTGCACGTGAACGTGCTGAACGTGCGGAAATTGCCGATGCTGAACGTGAACGCGCCGACGCTGAACGTGAACGTGAACGCGCCGACGCTGAACGTGAATGTGAACGCGCCGACGCTGAACGTGAACGTGCCGACGCTGAACGTGAACGTGAACGTGCCGACCGAGTTGAACGTGAAAGAGAAGAACGCGAGCAACAAACTCGACTCGAGGAGTTGAGGATTCAGGTCGAATTAGCTCGCGCAACAAACTCACGCGATCGCGGAGGCGATGAAGAAGAAGGAAATCAGAACAATAACAATCACAGAAATCATAGACCTCGCGATACCGATAACTACCAACCGAAGTTACCATTCCTCGAAGACAAAGACGATGTAGAAGCGTTTCTTCTGCAATTTGAACGTCATGCTGAAGCATCACACTGGGACCCTAACACTTGGTCTGTACGTTTGTCCGCACTGCTAAAAGGTAAAGCACGCACTGCTTACACCAAGATGAAAGTCGCTGATGCACGCGACTACGCATTGCTCAGAAAGACTTTGCTGGAAAGATTTCAGATTACCGCGGAGACATACAGACACAGATTCAGAAACACACGGAAAGAAAACGCTGACTCGTACAAAGAGTTCATTACTCAGATTTCCTTGTTCCTCGATCGCTGGGTTGAAATGTCCAATATCGGAGAAAATTTCGATGATTTCAAAGACCTCATACTGACGGAACAAGTGTATGAAAGTATGCCGACTGAACTCGTCACGTACGTGAAGGATAGAAAACCAAACAACATTGATGACGTGATCGACACCGTAACTCTCTACGAAGAAAACCGACCCAAAGAAAGCCGTAGACATGGGAAGAAACCTGAAGAGAGAGGACACAAGGCAGCACACGGGACGAATTCCACAAACAAGGACAAGGACGAAGGAAATAAAAGCAGAACCAGCGTCAAATGTTTCAGATGTGGAAAATTGGGCCATTTCAAGAAGGATTGTCGCCAGCCTCCGAAAGATGAATCAGCCAGTGCCGCATTTCAAGACGAGAATGACGTCGAGGGGAATGCGACACATGATCAACTGTGCGACAAATGTGTTCACAAGAAATTCACCAAACTGTCCCAAATCGTAGTTGAAGGCCAGGTAGTCACTGCTTTCCGCGACATCGGCAGCACCTCTACGATTGTTGATTCCAAACTAGTACCAGCTAGCAAGATTACTACGCGCACAAAAGAAACGTCTTTGGCGAAGAAATCAGTGAAAGAGAAACTATCGGTCGCACACGTTTACATGGACACGCCGTACTTCGTGGGAGAAACCGAAGTTAGCGTCATGGAGAATCCTGTCCATCCTGTGTTGATTGGAAACTCGATGGGTGTAGGATCGGAGAAAATCGAGACACCTGTATATCCAGTCCGTGAGACCGTAATCCCTGAAACCACTGCAACAGCCGTTACCCGAGGACAAGAAAAACGTGAAGAGGAGGGGAATGCGTCAATTCCCAGTTTTCCTATGGAAGGAAAGATCTTCACCGTTGCTGATTTAAAGAGAGAACAGCAAGACGACAAAAGCCTTGAGAAATTACATGTGTTGGCACGAACGAATGAAACTTGAGGGCGAGTACAGTTCATCTATGACAAGGACGTGTTATATCGCCAATACAGTGACAAGCAAGGAAAGGACCACCGACAAGTAGTAGTACCTCACAAGATGCGGGCAAAGGTATTGTCCACCGGACACGATACGGCGATGTCGGGCCATCTCGGACAGAAGAAATCAAGAGAACGGATTTGGCCAGATTTTTTTTGGCCGGGGATCGTGGGTGACATCAAACGCTACTGCAGTTCTTGTGACGTGTGCCAACGTACTATGCCAAAAGGACGGACAAGGAAGGTACCTCTAGGAAAGATGCCTCTGATTGAAACTCCGTTCAAGCGTGTAGCCGTTGACATAGTAGGACCAATCAAACCCATGTCTGAGACAAAGAAGCAGTATATCCTAGTGATGGTGGATTTCGCGACCAGATATCCTGAAGCTGTTGCTCTCAAAGACATAAAGGCAGAAACCGTGGCTGACGCGCTATGGACATTCTGGACAAGATTGGGACTTCCAGAAGAAGTATTGACCGACAATGGAACGCAGTTCACCAGCGAGTTGATGACTCAAGTCAACCAACTTCTCGCAATCAAGGGATTGACAACTTCACCTTGGCATCCTCAATGCAATGGTGTTGTAGAACGTTTCAATGGAACTTTGAAAGCGATGCTCAAGAAGATGACTTTTGAACAACCGACCAAGTGGGACCAGTACTTGCCAGCACTACTGTTCGCATACCGAGAAGTTCCCCAAGATTCACTTGGATTTTCTCCTTTCGAACTTCTGTATGGGCGGACAGTGCGTGGACCAATGCAAGTATTGCGTCAACTGTGGACGGAAGAAGAAAGCAACGACGAGATACGCACTACGGCTGAACATGTTATTGATCTGCGAAATCGCATTGAAGAAACGTGCAAGATCGCCCGCGACCATCTCGCCAAGTCAGCAATACGACAAGCTCACTTCTACGACAAGAAGACGAAGAAGAGAGAACTCATTGTCGGCACCAGAGTTTTGCTTCTACTGCCAACGAAACACAACAAGCTAGAACTTGCATGGAAGGGACCATACGTGATCGAGGAGCAGATCAACTCATTTGATTACAAGATCAAAGTGGGTCGCCAAACTCGTGTCTATCACATCAACCTTTTGCGAGAGTACCATGAACGAGAAATGATCGCTGAACCAGAGAAACTTCCAGAAGAAGTGGTGGAACAGAGCGCGATAGTCGTCGAAGATCTGGAAGAACAAGATGACGAAATATTCGCCAACATGGGACCTGATCCCAGCATACTCATTCTGTCTACAAAACGTACCGAGAATGAGAAAGATGTACATGTAGCTGACACATTGACGGCAAGACAACAACGTGAAGTCAGAGACGCGTGTACAGAATTCAGCGCATCGTTGACTGATGTACCAAAAGCTACGACTCTAGAAATCTGCAACATCAAGATGACTGATGATCGACCTGTGTACGTGAAACCACGACCCATACCTCATGCGTTAGTGGACGTGGTGGAACGTGAAGTGAAGGAGATGTTGGATTTGAAGGTTATCGAACCAGCCACTTCACCCTACAACGCTCCGATAGTGATCGTGAAGAAAGCACAGGGTAAAGCAGTGCGTTTCTGCAATGATTTCAGAGAAGCAAATAAAGTCATCGAGAACGACGCTGAACCAATCACAGATGTGGAACATCTATTCTCTGAACTCGCCGATGCACGATACTTCAGCAAGTTGGACTTGACCAAAGGATATTGGGCGATTCCCATCAAAGAGGAAGACCGAGACAAGACAGCGTTTACGACCTCATTAGGGCAAATGAGGTGGATCAACATGCCATTTGGATTGAAGACCGCGGGCAGCGTTTTCAACCGGATGATGCGGAAGCTCCTGGGTCCTCTCAATCGCAAAGACGTCTACCATTTCATGGATGACATCCTGATCGCGACTGCAACATGGGAACAACACATTGAAGCGATCAAGGCCGTCCTGAAAGCCCTGAAAGACGCCAACCTTGCAGCGAAACCCTCCAAGTGCTACTTCGGTTATGAACAACTGCAGTATCTGGGACATGAGATCGGAAGAGGGAAGAGATGGCCTGTCGACGACAAGGTCGACAAGATACAAAAGGCTCAACCTCCTACCACCAAGAAGGAACTGAGAGCTTTTTTAGGTCTGACCGGTTTTTATAGGATTTACGTCCCGGCGTATTCCTCGATCGCAGCACCACTGACAGACAAGACCAAAAAGCAAGAACCGGAAAAGGTCAAGTGGACTCCGGCCTGTCAGGTGGCGTTCGACACACTGAAAGCCAAGCTAGCTGAACAACCGATCATCCAGATGCCAGACCATACACTCCCATACATCCTCAGAACTGATGCTTCAGACAAAGGAATGGGAGCTGTTCTACTTCAAGATAAGGGAGAAGGTCTGCAGCCGATCGCGTATGCCAGCAAGAAGCTGTCAGAGACAGAACAGAAATATGCCACCGTAGAGAAAGAATGCTTAGCGACCGTCTGGGGAATCCAGAAATTTGAGCGTTATCTCTACGGAAGACATTTCATACTGGAGACGGACCATCAACCTCTTCAGTATCTACAGCGGATGAAACCAACCAATGCCAGACTGATGCGCTGGGCATTGCAACTTCAACCGTACGTCTTCACCGGGAAGATCATTCCCGGCAAAGACAACATTGGAGCAGACTACCTCAGCCGTGCTACCATGAACTGAGGGAGACCATGGCAATGGTCGTCACAACTCAGAGATACTACCTGATTGTGAAGGGAATTCTGATCATAGATCCACGGAAACAATTAGTAGAATGTTATACACATATAGTATTAATGTAACTATTATGCATGTTCATAGATTATATAAAATCTTCCTTTCCAAGGGCGTGTGTTACGCATTATAGTAACATTGGATTTTATTTCCATGGGTGACACCCTTAAGTCATTTCCTTGCGAGACGGAACGCCGTAAAGAGAGATGACGTCAAAAGCGTGACGTCAAAAAGGAAGAATGACACAGAGGAAAACACGAGGTTGGAAATGGTTATGATAGATATCTACGCCTACACCGTATGAAAGATTATTAGATTTGCGAATTCATACGATGATTTCTATCAATAAAGACTTGAGATGTTTGTCTTTTGTATTTCGCGTTAAAAGATGTGTGGAAGAGTTGTTTTATTGAATTGTTTTGAGACACGTGCGAAGGCCTATATTCGTAGCGTAGAGTTTTACTTTGAGTCCATTCACCAAGATCAGTTGATTCTCGTTCCATTTTGGAGAACACTCAAGCTTTTGTTTCGAGAGTTATGTTTTCATCACAAACCTGAATTATGCAGGTAAGAAACTGCTAAAGTAGGAAAAAGGGAAGTAATAATATCGTTCTTCATTTCAGAAGTAGAGCGGCACATTTTCATCCCTACGTTCATCTGTTTTGTGTGTTTCAAAGGCGAAGCAGTTGGACGAAATCCAAAATTCCATTGGTTGTAAGTAACGGTCAGAATGATTAGATAGATGTTAGGCTCATAAAGCTGATGATAACATGTTGTTTTCACTTTGATCGACAGGTTTAGATGCTGGTTAGATGCTCGTGTAGATGCAAGCTGGAGATGAATCGGACGCCAACTGAGAGAGAGATGGAACCGTGTTAAAGAACTGATATCACCGTTCACCCCATCGCCGAGATATCCAGGGCATCATCATCGTCATTCACTTCATCGTCGAAGACATCAAGGGCATCCTCAACATCGTTCGTCACATCATCAAGACATCAAGGACATCATCATCACCGTTGAACTCATCGTCAAGACATTAAACTTTAAAGACATCACCTTCATCACCGACGCCGTGTATAAACACTCCGAGAGCTTTACAGTCGCTCATTCGGCAAGATCAAACCTCTCACACCTGATCCTTGACCTGTAGTGCCGAGTACGTCGATGCATGAAGATGAGTAACCAAAATTAAAGCCGTTTTTCACTCATTGTAGTTGTGTTCGTCCAGTTGCTTCCAGTGTTTATTCTTTCTGTCGATACATTTGAGTCTGTCTATCGTTCAATTAAGTTAAAAGGAACCACGCATATCACTAACTATAAAAGCGAACAGCCGCCAAATAATCATACCCTAGACAACATTAACAAAATTCGAGATTCAATCTTGAAAGAGCCGGACACGTGAAAATCCTCCCATCGGATTGTGACAGAGCTGTAATTGGCCCGTGTCTCTGCCAAACAGGATGTTTACTTTCTAAGCAGGCCGAGGTGCATGATGTTTGCGCTAGACACGCCATTACCGTGCAAGGGTGGGCGAGGGTGGTGGTCAATGGGGTGTTGTGTTCCATGATGTGGGTAGAGAGATACTAGGACAACTGGTCCAAGGATGTTCATCATCAAAGGTAAGACGAAAGGCTCTGAGAGAAAATTCAAACCTTCAACAAGTCATTGATGATGCTCGCTCCTACGAACTTTCTGAGGCCAGGGCAACCGAGATTGAAGGTGCCTGTGCATCAGTAAACAACGTCTAACCCAACCCCAGACGCACATACCATCACCATGGTGACAATGAAGCAGGACACAACTCCCATGCGAGCGGTGCAGGTTATAACCGTGGTGGTGACTACAGACGTGGAAGCAACTCCAAGCGTGGCAGCAGCTTCGGTCGTGGCAACAACTACAGCCGTGGTGGATCTGGCCGTGGTGGTGTTTGGGACAGCAGCAACCCTCAACGTCAACGTTCGTCTAATGGTGGTGCTCGCTGTCGCTATTGTGGTGGTAGCTATCCTCACAAAGGTTCCTGCCCAGCGAGAGGCAAGGAATGCAGGCGATGCTCTAAGATTGGACATTTCGCGAGCGTCTGTGAATCCTCACCTCAAAAGGTAAGACAAATCTTCCATTCTATGCAGGTTGATGATGAATCCACAGTGGATGAAGACTACGACAATCCCTACTACTCAAGCGATGAAGTCGTTTTCACTGTCTCAAACCTCAGGTCAAAATCTCTGAATGCAACCCAGGGGCGGATCCAAAGGGGGGGGGGGGGGTTCCGGGTTTATTGGAAACACCCCCCTAGCCTAAAAAAAAAATATTCAAAAAATGAGATTTTTTTTTTTTTAAAAAAACAACAACTTCTTCTTCTTGTTGCCTCTACACGTGGAGACCAGTCCAATTTAGAAATGTAGTGGTCATCTGCAGGGACGCCGCCGTGCCGTACAGCTTATCCTGGATGGGGGTCGGCTCCGGCCACATCTTCCTTCTCAACAACTGGAAGTTCCCGCAGTCTTGTAGGATGTGGTGGGTGTCCTGCTCTGCTTCTCCAAAGGGACACATCGGGACGGCACAACGTTCAGCTTTGAGTGGAAGTGTTTGTTCAGCCTGTTGTGCCCTGTTCGCAGCCTAAAGATCGTAACCTGCTCTGGTCTTGTGAGCAGGTGAAGGCTGTCTTTTTGAGCCGGGGCTCGGAACAGGGCTTTAGTGATGGTGTTTAGCTCGGCAAGGCTCACGGCGTTGTCTTCTTGTTCTTTTTCTGCACCGGATTTTGCCAGGTCATCGGCTTTCTCATTTCCCTCTATGCCGCAGTGTGAGGGGATCCACTGAAGCACTGTCCGTAGGCTCTTGATGTTGTTGAGGGCCTTCTTCAATGAGGGTTGACTGTCACTGTTATAGGCTTGCAGCTTCTTCTTCTTCTTCTTCTTCTTGGCGTTCGCAGAGGTTACACAATCAGTCCAGCACTGGTGATAAATGTTGTCGTTTTCTCCAACTCCTGTCGACTGCCGTATAGTTTGGTCTGCAAGGGAGTTGGTGACGGCCACACTTCTTTTCGTTCCTCATCTAGTAAGGGACATCGCTGTAAGATGTGTTCCGCTGTTTGGTCCTCTTGACCGCAGGCACAGGTTGGTGATGGCGCCAGCTTGAACTTTCGGTTCATGTGAGCATTGAGCCTGTTGTGGCCAGTACGCAGCCTGATGAGGTTGACTTGCTGCTCTCTGGACATTGTGTGGTAGTCATCTCTGTTTGTCCTTGGCCTCATCAATGCCTTGATGATTGTCTTCTGCTCACTAAAGCTGACACTGTTTTCAGGTTGGTCTTCCACGGCTCCTTCTTTTGCCAGCTCATCTGCCCTTTCATTTCCTGGTATCCCACAGTGTGCTGGTATCCACTGGAGGACAACTCTTCTGGTTTGTCTGACTATCTGTAATGCTTTGGCCAGCTGTGGGAGTTTGTCGTTCTCTAGGGCCTGAAGGACTGAAAGGGCGTCCGAGAGGAAGACAACTTGAAAGCAAGGGTCTGCGGAGTCCTGAACGAAGGAGGCGGCCTGCATGAGAGCTTCTGCTTCTGCTTTATAGTTTGTGCAGTGTTTGCCAGTGGCAACGCTGGATGTAGCTGTATGTCCCCCAGGGAACTGGATGAGAATGCCTGCACCTCCATTGAGCACGGCGTTAGTTGCTGATCCATCGGTGTATACATGGATCCACGCCTCTTTTGGGTACTGTTCGTCGATCAGGGCTAAGGTGAGTGCCTGTCGAGCTGTGTCATTCTGATCTTCTCCTGAGGTAACATGTGGAACACTGGTGCAGATCTGGATGCCTGGTTTCTCTGTTGCCTTGGGGGTTTCCTCTTCTTCTTGAGTCAGAGGTAGAGTGTTCTGTGGAAGGACTTCCTTGTACTGTCGAGAAAGTCTCTTGCTCTCGTGTACAAAACTGCTCCGTTTAAGCCGGTTCTTGGTGAGGTTGCTCAGTCTGTGCTTCATGGGGTGGTCGGGTAGGCACTTGAGCTTCTCGGCCTGTACCATAGTCTTGGCTTCTCTTCTCTGACAGAGGGGTTGGATGGTGGTAAGCTTCTCCATTTCCTTGATGGGCGTGGATTTCATTGCACCGGTGATGAGTCGGAGGGCCTGGTTTTGCACACGGTCAAGGGTCTGCAGGTTTGTCTTGGCTGAGGTTGACCACGCTGTGGAGCCGTACTCGAGGTGGGGTCTGATTGTTCCCTGGTATACTGTCTTCAGTATCTTCTCGTTCGCTCCCCAGGTGGTACCTGCCAGCTTCCTGAGTATGGCTAGCTTGCGCCGGGCCTTCGTCTCTGCCTGTGCAATGTGTGGTTTCCAGGTCTGCCGTCTATCAAAGGTGACACCAAGGTACGTTGCTTCTTCATCCTCTCTCAGAGGAGTTCCACCAAGCCTAATGGTTCCGGCTTTCTGCTTTGGCGACAGTGTGAATAGGGTGGTGGAGGATTTCTCCTTGTTGATGGAGACGCACCAATCTTCTGCCCATGCGTTCAGCCTATCT
Source organism: Littorina saxatilis (assembly GCF_037325665.1). Classification (NCBI taxonomy): domain Eukaryota; kingdom Metazoa; phylum Mollusca; class Gastropoda; order Littorinimorpha; family Littorinidae; genus Littorina; species Littorina saxatilis. Next base: position 43,634,232 of record NC_090245.1, on the reverse strand, counting down.
GCCGCTTGCTGCATTCTGTAGGTGGCAGTACTTGCGTGCTCCTCCTTGCACCAGATCACAAGGTCGTCTGCGTAGAGAGCAGCTTTGATCCCCTTGGGCATCTCAGACACCAGATCGTCGATGAAGAGAAGGAAGAGTGTGGGGGAGAGGACTCCGCCCTGAGGGACGCCATGACGAAGGAGGAACTTCTTGCATTTGGTCTGGTCGACGTTAACTCTTGCCCTGCGGTTATAGAGGTAAGAGCGAATCCACTGGTACATGTTGCTGGACACGCCTTTCCTCAGCAGTTTTACAAGGAGTCCATCTTTCCAGACCTTGTCAAAGGCCTTCTGAAGATCTATCCAGGTGACGAAGACCAGCTTCTGTTCCTGAAAGGCATCTTCAACTTCTTGCGCCAGGTAAGTGACCTGATCTTCAGTGCTCCGGAACTGTCGGAATCCAGCTTGTTCAGGGGCGAGGAGGTTCCTGGATTCCAGGTACCACCTGAGGCGCTCGTTCACAATTCTCTCCAGGGTCTTCACAACACAGCTGGTGAGGCTGATTGGGCGATAGCTGGTGGCCTTCTTTGGATCCTTCCCTTTTTTTAAGATGGGGATCATGATCGCTTCTCGCCAGAGTTGTGGTAGCGATCCTTCTTGCCAGCTGCTGTTGAAGACCTCGAGTAGCTTGTTCTCTGCTGCACTACCAAGGTGGGTTAGCATCTCGTTGGTGATGCCGTCTGGGCCAGGGGACTTCTTCGCCTTTGACTTTTTCAGAGCTGAGTGCAGCTCGTGGAGTGTGAGTGGTTGACTCATGGCGTCCACTGTCGACTGTCTGGCAGGTCTCTCTCTTTTCTCTCTTCTTGCTTCTCTCTGTTTCTCGGGGCTAACATGGAGGTTGCTCTCAGCTGCATAGCTTTCAGCAAATTGGTTGGCAGCATGCTTTCCAGTTAGCACCTTCCCGTTCTCTTCTAATGTGATCTTTCCTCTGCTGGTGTTCTCATCATTCAACTGCTTGGTGAGCCTCCAGAGCTTTCTGCCATCCTTCTCAAGGTTCAGAGAGCTTGTTTTCTCTTGCCAGCTTCTCCGTCTTGCCTGTAGCTTCTTTTTGAGAAATTTGGCTTTGGCTTCCTGGAGGCGGATGTTGTTGTTTTGTGACGGGTTGACTTCTGCTTCCCTTCTGGCGTCTGCCAGATCATCATCCAGTTCCTGCAATTCATTGCTCCAGTAGGGCTTATAGTCTCTCCTGGCACCCCTGGGAATGGACTCACGCGCTGCTCTGAGGATGCTCATGTTGAAGTCCTTCGCCACCATATTGATGTCTCGACCCTCGACTCTGATGTCTCTGGTGAGTTCGCTGGTGCGGTGTCTAAAGAGGAACCAGTTCGCTCTTTTGTAGTTCCACCGTGGGAAGGAAGCTTCAGTGCAGGACTCCATGCCCAGGGTCAAAAAGACTGGCCGATGGTCACTTCCACCTAGCTGTTCTCCGACCTCTCTGCTGGTTAGCTGGTGCATGTCTTCCGTGCAGAAGGCTAGGTCAGGAGTTGATGTAGTGTGCCATCTTCTGGAGTAGAATGTAGGGCAGTCAAAGGGACTGTTCAAAAGGATGAGACCTTTGTCGTCCTGCCAGTTCTCCACCTCTTCTCCTCTCCGATCCAGGTGGTCATATCCCCAACTCTGTGAATGACTGTTGAAGTCACCCACCACAATGAAGTTGGAGGCCTTTGCGGGGATCGTGTCAAGGGCGAGGTGTCTATCATTGGGGCAGTAGAAGTTGACAAGATGGAATTCTGATGTCTTCGTCTGGATTCGAATCGCCTGATATTCGGAGTCCTCCATGTGCGTTTCTATCAAACAGGCATTGATGTTGTTCCTGATGAGGGTCAGGATTCCTCCTTTGCTTCGGTCTGTTCTGTCGGACCTAAGACATTGGTAGCCTCTCACTTTGAAGGACTTTTGGGGTGTCAGGTGCGTCTCCTGAATACAGCAGATGTTGATGTTCTTCTCATGCAGGATATGCTCCAACTCTGTCTTCTTGTTCAGGATACTTTCTGCGTTCCAGTGCATGACCTGAAAAGGTCGCTGCTGACTGGGTTTCTTCCTGGTTGTGGTGGTGCCAGTCACTTTCCTCCCGCGTCCCCTGGCGTGACAAGACGGACGGGAGGGACCTCCAGTAGTTGGGGCTGGGTCCCTTTGAGGCATGGGACCCGACGCTGCTCCACCCTGGGGGGTCCTCAATGGGCGAGCGCCATTTTCATCTGTGCTGGTTGATTGTGTCATCATTTGCGTAAGTGCGTGTACCCGTGGTTTGTTAGAATGCGCCGTGCGGCCCGGGTCCTCCGTCTTCAGCAATCGGGGTTTTCTGTCGGGGTTACCTCACCCTTAGCTCATGGCCCGTACGTCCTACCCTGAGAGCACAGGGGGGAGGATTTTCCGGGATCCCACCCGGAGCCAGTTTGGTCCGCGGCCGCAAGCGGCTGATCTCCATATCTGAAGACCGTTCCCCTATCCGCCACCCGGGGACGCGCTGGGTTGGGGGTGGTCGCCCCACTGAAAATCCCACACTGGGTTAAGAAAGATCAGCCTGTCCCAGATAGGCTTGCAGCACAGAGAGGGCGTCTGTTAGGAAGACGACATTTGTGTTCTGGTCTGCTCTTGTCGCGATGGTGTGTGCTGCCTGAATGAGAGCGTCTACCTCTGCCTTGTAGTTGGTGCAGTAAAGGCCGGTCGGAAGCGTCTCTTCCGTCCGTTCTCCACCGGGGTATTGGATGTGGACCCCAGCTCCTCCACTTTTGACGGCATTTGTGGCTGAGCCGTCCGTATACACCCGGATCCAGGCATCATCAGGGTATCTTTCCTCAAGCGTTGCCAACGTCAGGGCTTTCAAGACTTGGTCGCTATGTTCACCTTTGTTGTTGATGTGGGGTATTGTTGTTTGGACAGTGACAGTTTCTTCTCTATCTTCCCAAGGTGGGGCGTCGAGGGAGAAGGAGATGGGAATGACCTGGTTAGGGAGGGTTTCTTGGTGCTTCCTGTTCAGTGCTCTGGCCTCCACAGCAAAGCTTGATCTTTTTAGTCTGCCTGATGATAGCGTTTGGAGCCTTTCTTTCATTGGGTGGTTCTCTGAGCATCTGAATTTGTTGGCCTGAAGCATTGCCTTCTGCTCTCTTCTCTTGGCAAGTGGTGGGATGCTAGATGTTTCTTCCATCTTCACTATAGGTGTTGTCTTCATGGCACCTGTGATTATTCGAAGTGCCTGGTTTTGGACTTTGTCCAGGGTCTGTAGATGCGTCTTGGCAGCTGTCATCCAAGAGTTGGACCCGTACTCGAGGTGTGGTCTTACAGTACCTTGGTAAACTGATTTCAGAATCTTGTCAGTTGCGCCCCATGTAGTTCCTGCCAGTTTCCTTACGATGTTGAGCTTTCTTCTGGCTTTTCCCTCTGCCTGGTTGATGTGAGGTTTCCAGGTCATTTTCTTGTCAAAGGTGACACCAAGGTACGTCTGTTGGTCTTCGTACTTTAGTGTGGTATTTCCCAGGGTAAGTTTTCCAGGTTTGGCTTTTGTTGACAGTGTGAAAAGAGTGGCGGTTGACTTCTCCCTGTTGATTGTTACGCACCAGCTTTCAGCCCATGCTGCAACACTCTCTAGGGCGATCTGTATTCTGTATGTTGCTGTGGTTGCATACTCCTCGCTGCACCAGAGTACCAGGTCGTCTGCGTAAAGCGCTGCATGAACACCTCTTGGTAGTTCTGCTACAATGTCGTTGATGAAGAGTATGAACAAAGAGGGGGAGAGGACGCCTCCCTGGGGAACTCCCTGCCTCAGTAACACCTTCTGGCCACAGCGGCCATCTACCGACACTCTGGCTCTTCGGTTGTGAAGGTAGGACTTGGTCCACTGGAACATGTTGCCTCTGGTGCCACACCGTAGGAGTTTTACTAGAAGACCATCCTTCCAGACCTTGTCGAATGCCTTCTGTAGATCAATAAAGACTGCCAGGACAGCCTTCTTGGCCTGAAAAGCATCCCCTATGACCTGTGAGAGGTGGGTCGTTTGATCTTCTGTGCTTTTGTACTGTCTGAAGCCAGCTTGCTCTGGGGCAATGATGCTCTGTGTCTCAAGGTAGAGTTGTAGGCGCTGATTGGTGATGCGCTCCATAGTCTTACAGACACAACTTGTTAAGCTGATGGGACGGTAGCTTTGGGCTTTGCTTTTGTTTTTGCCACGTTTGAGGATGGGAATCATTGTGGCTTCTCTCCAGCACTGCGGTACCTGGCCTTGCTTCCAGCTGAGGTTGTATATATATATCTAGTGGCTTCTGAAGCGCGGTGTTTCCTAGATGTTGAAGCATTTCGTTTGTGATGTTGTCAGGTCCTGGAGACTTCTTTATCTTCAACTTCCTGATGGCCTTCTTCATTTCTGCCAGGCTGATGTCAGTATGCATGGCGTCTGGTACCTCATTTTCTCCTGCTAATCTTTCCTTCTCTTCCTGTCGTATCTCTTTCTGGCGGTGCTGGGGTATGGTGGTATTACTTTCTGCTGCATATGCTGTTGCAAAATTGTTGGCGGCAGCCCTTCCTGTAAGAGTGTTTCCTTCATTTTCCAGGGTGATCTTCTGGCCTTTGGTGCTTTCGTCGTTCAGGGCCTTTGTCAGTTTCCAAAGCTTTGTTGTGTCTTTCTCCATGTTGAGGCTTGCTGTTTTCTCTCTCCAACTTCTTCTTTTGCTCTCCAGTTTGGTTCGCAAGAACTTTGCTTTTCTTTCTTGGAGCTTGATGTTGTTCTCCTGGCTGGGGTTGGTTTCAGCCTCTCTTCTTGCTTCTGTCAGAGCATCATGCGCCTTCTGCAGCTTACTTGTCCAATAAGGGGTGTAGTCTTTTCTTGCGCCATTGGGTATGCACTCCTTGGCTGCCTGGGAAATACTGTTGTTGAAGTCTTTGACTACATTGTTGATGTTCCTATCTGTAACTTCTATGCCCTTTGTCAGCTCGTTGGTGCGTACGCTGAACAAGCCCCACTGGGCCTTTTTGTAGTTCCATCGCGGGTGTTGCGAGTGTTCTGGTGCTTTAGCACGCATGGTAAGGACGACTGGGCGATGGTCACTACCTCCGAGCTGTTCTTCTACCTTTCTGCTGATCTTTCTGTGGATGTCATCGGTGCAGAAGGCCAGGTCTGGAGTTGTGGTGGTGTGCCAGCGGCGCGAGTAGAAGGTATGTGTGTCAGTGGGGTCATTTGCAAGGATAAGGTGGTGTTCATCTTGCCAGGCTTCAACTTTTTCTCCTCTGTTGTCCATGTTGCTGTATCCCCAACTCTGGGACCGGCTGTTGAAGTCTCCAGCGATGAGAAAGCCGCTGTCTGGGACTTGGATAGTGTCAAGGGACAGCATCTTGTCATCGGGGCAATAGTAGTTGACGATGTTGAATGTGCTGTCTTGGATAATGACCTTGACTTCTATGTACTCAGCTTCGCCTGTAAGTTTATTGACTTCAGTGGCGTTGATGTTGTTTCTCACCAGTATCATCACTCCTCCCTTTGCTCTCCCTTTCCGTCCATTTGAAAACACCTGGTAGCCTCTGATCTTGAACGGCTTCCTCTCTTGCAGGTGTGTTTCCTGTAGGCAGCAGATGTTGATACTGTTCTTATGAAGAAAGTGTTCGAGTTCTTCCTTCTTGTTGCTGACCCCTTCTGCATTCCATTGCATGATGTTGATGTCAGGGGTCTCCTTGACCTTGCTTGGTTTTCGGCCAGTCGCTATCCTTGCTCGTCCCCTGGCTCCACAGGACAAGACGAAGGAACCTCCAGTAGCTGAGGGTGGGCTCCTTTGAGGCACAGAGCCCGGCGCTGCACCTGCCTGGGGGGTCCTCACAGGGCGAGCACCATTTCGATTGGTTTGGTCTCTGCGTGTATTCATGGCGATGGTGTGCGTGGTACTGTGATCCGTTAAAGTGCGCTGTCTCGCTCAGTACCGCCGACTTCAGCACTAGAGGTTTCTGTCGGGGTTACCCCACCCTTAGCTCCTGGTCAGAGACCTTACCTGGGAGCACAGGTAGCAGGGGTTTTAACGCGCCTCTTACCCGCGTGATGAACCCGTAAGAGCACATAGGGTATTACTAGTCAACAGTGCCACCTGTTAACCACCCCGCTCTGATAGGAACACCGCCAGTTGGTCCAGGACAGCTTATTCGTCCGGGCAAGCCCGACTTATATCGCTGCAATCCCTTATATCTAAGGGACACCCCCTATCCGCCACCTGGGGACCCGCCGGGTTGGGGATGGTCGCCCCGCCACCTAATTGGCCCCGGAAACAACAACTGATGGCTCAGATTTCACCAGATTGCTCCATTTCCCTTGATTTTTATCCAAAAAATGTCCGGGACTCCCATATGAGCCGACCTTTGTCTTCTAAGTGACGGTTTTGGAAAGTAGTTGGGTACTTTGCTTACTCAGGTTGCACCAGATCGGTCAATTGTCCTTGATTTGATTCAAATTTGTCTTATTAAAATAATGTATTTTTTGGAAGGTGTATAAGGGGAAGTTTGGTGGCTCGGATTGCACCAGATTGCTCCATTTTCCTTGTTTTTATCAACATTTTCCGGAGGGGGAGGGGGGGTGGGGGGGAGGCATTCTACCTGACGCCCCTAGGAGGTTCGAACGCTTCGCGTCGTCGAAATGTCCCAAAGAGAAATTTGGGCACCCCCCCCCCCCCCCCCCCCTTAAAAATTATGTGATCCGCCCCTGAAACCCCTCCATCTAAAAAAGATGAACAATCTGAGTCCGTGGCAATTTCTAAGCTCAGAGGGCACCAAACAGCACTATTTTGCTATTTTGTTGTTTAAACTACTGCCAATACTTCTTCCTGAAAGGAGACTACAAGACCAGCAGCAGTGCTCCTTACCACGACGTAATAAGCTGGAACACCTTTGGAGGCAGTAGCCTACTGTCTACTCCATGAAGTTTCCGCGAGATGAAGATCAGGCTCATGTAGAGCGACACTGGAAGCAACCTACGTGTAGTACTTGGTCACTGCATTATTATGAAACAACGTCATTTTAAACGTTTCATCCGTTTAACAATGCATTTTGTCTTTTATTGCTCCTACTAGTTTTGAGTGTGTGTGTGTGTGTGTGTGTGTGTGTGTGTGTGTGTGTGTGTGTGTGTGTGTGTGTGTGTATGTGTGTGTGTGTGTGTGTGTGCGTGCGTTCGTGTGTGTGTGTATGTGTGTGTGCGTTCGTGCGTGCGTTCGTGCGTGTGTGTGTGTGTGTGTGTGTGTGTGTGTGTTTGTGTGTGTGTGTGTGTGTGTGTGTGTGTGTGTGTGTGTGTGTGTGTGTGTGTGTGTGTGAAAGTCGGCTCTTGCAACACTGTCACCTCTTCCCCCCCCTCCCCCTCCCGTTTTCTTGCGATGAGAGAAAGTGAAAACCGTCGTGCGATAGTGTGCTATCAATGTCTCAGATCTTGTTGAACTCAACTCTGTTGACAGTATATTTTTGGAAATCATGTTGTTTTGAGATTTCGTTAGTCTGACGTTTTATTAATTAGAAACAAATTGTTTTTTGTCTCTGATTTCAGGAAACGCATGTAAATGAGAAAGTATGTGTACACACAGAAAACACACAGTTACCATGATTGTTTGTTATCACGTGTTTATTGATTGATTAAAATGTTGGAGAAAAAAACAAAACTTTGTTGCCAGTTCTTGGAACAACAAACGTCGTAACAGTTGAGACCTAATTCTGCTTAAAAAACGCCGGCTTTCGGGATCTCTCTAAGCAACGTTGCACTTAACCAATAAAAATGGAACACAACACACATCGTAAACAAAATTATCTGGAACTGCAAACACAGCAAAAGCGAAGAGTGAGATAAAGTAACGACAACAAATTTCAACAATTATAACTGTGTTTAGTAACAAGAGTTTTTGCACTCAAACACTGTTCTGGCAAAATAAAAAGCAAAAAAAATCGTTCTGATAAAGATGCAGCACACAATTCGCTACTTTTTCTGATGACAGTGCCAGTGTTGCTTAGAAGAGGTTACGAATCTCGGTCGGATATATATATATAAATATCGTGTTAGGTTATCAAATCTCTCTCCCCTTCCCCCCCCCCCCCCTCTCTCTCTCTCTTCTCTCTCTCTCTCTCTCTTTCTCTCTCTCTCTCTCTCTCTTTCTTTCTCCCTCTACATACCTCCCTCTCCTTATTTTACACTACTCTCTCTCTCTTTCTCGCTCTCTCTCTCTCTCTCTGTCTCTCTCGCGCGCTCTCTCTCTCTCTCTTTGTCTGTCTGTCTCTTTCTCTCTCTCTTTCTCTCGTTCTAACTCTCTCTCTTTCTCTGTTCGTCTCTGTCTCTTTCTGTCTGTCTCTCTCTCACTCTGTCTCTCTCTCTCTCTCTCTCTCTCTCTCTCTCTCCCCTTCTCTCTCACCCTCTCTCTCTCTTTGTCCGTCTCTGTCTCTTTCTGTCTCTCTCTCTCTATGCCTCTTTGTCTCTGTATCTGTCTCTCTGTGTGTCTCTCTCTGTCTGTCTGTCTCTCTCTCCCTCTTTCTCCCTGTCCGTTCCTCCCTCCCTTATTTTACACTACTCTCTCTCTCTCTCTCTCTCTCTCTCTCTTTCTCGCTCTCTCTCTCTCTCTCTCTTTCTCACTCTCTCTCTTTCTCTCTCTCTCTCTCTCGCTTTCTCTCCCCCCCCCTCTCTCTCTCTCTCGCTGTCTCTCTCTCTCGCTCTCCCCTCTCTCTCTCTCTTTCTTTCTCCCTCGCCGTACCCCCCCCCCTCCTTATTTAACACTTCTCTCCCTCTCTCTCTTTCTTTCTCCCTCTCCGTACCTCCCCCTCCTTATTTTACACTTCTCTCCCTCTTTCTCTCTCTCTCGCCCTCTCTCTTTTCCAGAACCTGAGACAAAAATATGTGAATGTTGTTTTCTGAAGTCGTGAAGATTATATCAGTTTGTTAAACCGCAAACATGAAACCCTGTGTCGTAAACTTGGAGCATACCTGTTTTGTGCACAACGAATTAGAGAAAATTGTACTGAAAATGTGATTCCTATGGTGCGTCGTTTCACTTATATTTTACGTGTGAAATGTTCCATGAGCACATGCATGATTTCTTTTCAACTGTTCGAGACCTACTTTATGGAATCTGATTCATATACGTCTTATTTCATGTTGTTGTTTTCACGCTGCTCTCTCTCTCTCTCTCTCTCTCTCTCTCTCTCTCTCTCTCTCTCTCTCTCTCTCTCTCTCTCTCTCTCTCTCTCTCTCTCTCTGTCTCTCTCTCTTTCTCTCTCTCTCTCTCTCTCTCTCTCTCTCTCTCTCTCTCTCTCTCTCTCTCTCTCTCTCTCTCTCTCTCTCTCTCTCTCTCTCTCTCTCTCTCTCTCTCTCTCATAAGTGAAGTAAACCGAACTGATCGCTCACTGAAGTAAAGTAGAGAACCGTTGAATTATGAGCAGTGTGTGTGTGCGTGTGTGTGTGTGTGTGTGTGTGTGGTGTGTGTGTGTGTATATGTGTGTGCGTTTGGCAGTGTGCGTATGTGTGTGTGTGTGTGTGTGTGTGTGTGTGTGTGTGTGTGTGTGTGTGTGTGTGTGTGTGTGTGTGTGTGTGTGTGTGTGTAATTAATTTCAGATGGTTAATGACCAAACTCATTAATTAATTTTAAGCTTCCAATCTGAAATGCAATTCCATAGTCCGGCTTTCGTCGAAGAATGTTTGACCAGAATTTCAATCAAGTTGATAAAATAAAAAAAACAAGTCGCGTAAGGCGAAAATACAACATTTAGTCAAGTCGCTGTCGAACTCACAGAATGAAACTGAACGCAACGCAACGCAGCAAGACCGTATACTCGTAGCATCGTCAGTCCACCGCGCACGGCAAAGGCAGTGAAATTGACAAGAAGAGCGGGGTAGTACTTGCGCTGAGAAGGATAGCACGCTTTTCTGTACCTCTCTTTGTTTTAACTTTCTGAGCGTGTTTGTAATCCAAACATATCATATCTATATGTTTTTGGAATCAGGAACCGACAAGGAATAAGATGAAAGTGTTTTTAAATTGATTTGGACAATTTAATTTTGATAATAATTTTTATATATTTAATTTTCAGAGCTTGTTTTTAATCCGAATATAACATATTGATATGTTTGTGGAATCAGCAAATGATGGAAAATAAGGTAAAGGTAAATTTTGATCGTTTTATAAATTTTTATTTTTTTTTACAATTTTCAGATTTTTAATGACCAAAGTCATCAATTAATTTTTAAGCCACCAAGCTGAAATGCAATACCGAAGTCCGGGCTTTGTCGAAGACTACTTGACCAAAATTTCAACCAATTTGGTTGAAAAATGAGAGCGTGACAGTGCCGCCTCAACTTTCACGAAAAGCCGGATATGACGTCATCAAAGACATTTATCGAAAAAAGGAAAAAAATTTTCGGGGATATCATACCCAGGAACTCTCATGTCAAATTTCATAAAGATCGGTCCAGTAGTTTGGTCTGAATCGCTCTACACGCACGCACGCACACACGCACGCACACACATACACCACGACCCTCGTTTCGATTCCCCCTCGATGTTAAAACATTTAGTCAAAACTTGACTAAATGTAATGAGGGTATTACAGTGCCGCCTCAACTTTTACAAAAAGCCGAGTATGACTTCATCAAAGACATTTATATAAAAAAAAATGAAAAATGTGTCGTGGGATATCATTCTCAGAAACTCGCATATAAAGTTTCATGAAGGTCGGTCTAGTAGTTTTCTCTGAATCGCTCTACACATATACGCACACAGAAATACGCACACAGAAAAACACACACAGACACACATGCACCACCACCCTCGTTTCGATTCCCAGTCTATATCAAAACATTTAATCCAAACATAACTAAATGTCAAAAGCAGCTAGCTACAAACAGTGCTAACTTAACTTTTATCCCAGAAAACAGCGTGAATGGAACGTGTGTTAATTGGCGTCACAATTAGCCCATCTCTCAAACCTGGCATCGAATAAACCACACGTTAAAAGGCTCACCTTATAGCGGAGCTTTTAAGTTACTGTTTGAACGAGTTTTAAACAGTTACAGGGAGTGAAAGATATAGGTGTGGGGTGGAACCGGGGAGAACATGAATATGGACACATCGATCAAAGAGTGCGGAGTTCTATATTTTTAGAATCAGAAAATGTTAAAGGATAAGATAAAATATTATTTTTGAATCGATTGTTAAAACAAATATGTTAATTAGAATGCTCACATTTTTAATTACAAAACTCATAAATTAATTTTCAAGCTACCAAGCTGAAATGCAATCCCATAGTCTGGGCTTTGTCGAAGATTGCTTACCCAAAATTGCAATAAATTTGGTTGAAAAAGTGAGGGCGTAACAGTTCCGCCTCAACTTTTGTAAAAATCCGGATATGACGTCATCAACAATATTTATCAAAAAGGGTATTAGAAAAATATGTTTGGGGATATCATACCCAGAAACTCGCATGTAAAGTTTCATGAAAATCAGTCTAATAGTTTTCTGGGAATCGCTTAACACACACACACACACACACACACACACACACACACACACACACTCACACACACACACACGCGCACACACACACACAAACACACACTCACACACACACAGACAAACTTGACTAAATGTAAACAGAAGAAGTGACCAAGATGGCGGACGGGTAGACACGCGAGGGTGGCTGTCTCTGTTAAAGTGCGATTTACCACGTTCCTGGGGAATATATGTGCCATGTGAATTAAGTGACATCTGTGTGTTATAATGTTGATGAGCTGTACTTCCAGTGGAATCAGATAAGTACTGTGTTTGCTGTATCATGATACATTGAATCAGTGGTATTTGGTAGTGATGACTGTGTTGTCAGCATGAGTGTGCATTTTTGACTTGCCCTTAGGTGCACGAGCAAGGTGAAATTTACTTGACTTCAGCGTGCTTTAATCATAGGCGCAAGGAATAACTTTTTTGTGCATCTGCTTGACACTTGATATGTTGAAGCGCATGGCTTCTCCACTGGAAAATTTGGAGAAGCGCTTATGCGAGGACAGTCAGAACAGCGATCCGGACGAAACTATTATCACTGGACTTACCGGACTCAAGTCACTGGCGGCCAGCACCCCAGCTAAGACTAAAGGAAGGACGATGGAAGACGACGCTCTGAAAAGCCAGCTCCAGGCAGCATTCTGCGAGCCAGAAGTATTGGAGATGATTTCCAAAGCAGTTGCCGCTCAAGTGGCAACTCATCTCCGGAAGGAAATTGGTCAGTTGCGAACTGAGCTGCAGCAATACAAGGCAGAGCTGGAGAAGCGGGACAACCACATCGAGCTGCTCCAGGACAAAGTGGACGAGCTTGAACAGTATTCCAGGCGAAACAGCATCCGCATCAACAACATTCCAGAGAAAGAAGGGGAGGACACTGAAGAAGTTGTCAAGGCAGTGGGGCGTGCTGTAGGCATAGACTTCACCGACGCCATGATCGACCGGGCTCATCGTGTGGGGAGGAAAGCCGGGGTCGGTGAAACTTATGATCGTGCGATCATTTGCAAGTTCACGGCATATAGATACAAGAGGAACTTGATGATGGAGAAAAAGAAGCTAAGTCAAAGTGACCCCAAGAAACTCTTCTCCGATAGGGCCTGGCCGGTTTCCAAAGGACAAGTACCCAAGTTGTTCATCAACGATGACTTGACACAAGAACGAGCAAAGATCGCCGCGAAAGCCAGAACATACAAGCGTGAGAAGACGATCGAGGACACGTGGGTGAGAGACGGGGTGGTGTTCGTCAAAATGAACGGGGTTGTCCGCAGGATAACAGAAATGCGCTGCCTGCTGTTCTTAGTCCAACCAAAGTAAATAAAGAACTATAGCATCAATGAAAGACCTGTGACTTTACATGATAATGCGTATAGGAACCCTTGACTGGCCTACATAATCAAGTTGCCAATTTCACTGAACTTGAATATTGCTACCACAGTGTGTGTGTGTTCAACATATCCTGCAGAGTATATTGTGTTGGGCGCCTGTGCCTGGTCTCAGCGGCGACGCCTTCCTTTTATCCCTTTACCTGTGTGTGCGCGAATGTATAGAAATTGCGTGTACTTGTGAAATGTTGCGAGGGTCGAGCTTCGCGGTACGGAAAGAAAAAGCAGACTCACGAATGGAAGTCTGTTGGTGGATTGCATTGTTTACTGTGTGCCGTGAGCGTTATAAACGCTAATTTATAAGCGAATTAACTTGGTTTAACCTCTTAACAGATGACAAGCATATTAATCATATACATGCATACACGACACTCCTTTATTCAGCAAAATTGAAAGTCAGGAACCTTTTTTTCATTAAAGGCCACTCTTCGTTTTAGTTATCTACTTTTGAAACCAATTTTTCTCTGTACATCTTCGTTCATTTTGTTAACCTTTGTTGACAGCCGCGTCAGCGATTTTGACTAGAATCATGTCAAAATTGTGTCATGTTTATTCATTATGTTTCTCTATGTTGTATAAAAACTGTTATGACCTCTTTGTTTATCTGTTTTTCGCTATAGCTTTCCCCTGTTTTTCGCTCTTTAACCACTGTTATCCCTTTTTAGAGAGAGATACCCGTTCACTGATTTTTGTTCCATGCCTAGCTACCAATGCCCAGCCCTGGTTCTTCTTCTTCAAAGAAGTTGTAACTTAAATTTTGAATGCCTTTAGACGTCGTAAGCTTAAGATCCAGGGCTGGTTGTTTTTACTCAATATCGGCCAGATGCTCGCAAAAATTCTTTTTTCTTGATTTTGACACCGTTTTGGTATTTATGTTTCTAGTTTTTTATGGACAACATGGTTTTCGAATTTCTCTCTTCATCTTTTTCCATGCTCACTTTGTGTGTGTGTATCACGAGAACAATGTTGAATGTTTTAACTCCACACTCCCAAAACCCACACCAGACTCAAAACCGCAACCCTCCTACTTCACCAAACCAATTGAAAACAAGCGTTATCGTCATATGCCCTGGAACATTATACTCGTGCATAGTTTTGTGACACATGTTTTTGTCATTTTGCTGTTGGTTTTATTGTCAGGTGATGTCCACCCGAACCCAGGCCCGCCTGGTAGAGAGCATGCTAAAGATACTTCTATTTTGCATATAAATGTACGTAGTTTGCGAAACAAGATTGATATTTTACAATGTGAAGTTCTAGAGCACGATATTGTGACTTTGTCTGAAACTTGGTTGTGTGACTCAATATCAAACGACAGTTTATGCCTTAAAGGATTTCATCCCCCAGTGCGCCTCGATAGGCCAGATGGATATGGAGGGGTAGCTGTTTACGTGAAAAACGACTTTGTTTGCAAACCAAGACCTGACCTATTAATTCCAGGTCTTGAAGCAGTCTGGGTAGAAACTAAATTATTGCAAGAAACTGTGTTGATTGGTTCATTTTACCGACCACCAGACTCTCGGGTTGATTATTGGCACTTGGTTGACGAGTCTGTAAAGCAAGTAATGAGAACACCACATAAATTTCTAATTCTTGGAGACTTCAACGAAGATTTTTTGTTCCATTATGCAGAAGTGAGTTATGTAAATCTTCATTTTTTCCTTCAACGACAGCTTTGTGGACGAATCTTCCAGAAAATATACGACAAACGCAGTCAATTGGTGAATTTAAAAGATTTTTGATGAATGGAGATGTTGTTGTTCCACAGTATTATTATTTAGGCAACCGTAAGGCACAGGTATTTCACAGCAGGTTGAGATTAAATATGAGTGATTTGCAACAAGACCTTGTTAACCGACACCTCTCTGATAATTTAGAATGCACGTGTGGAGTACGCCCGGAAGACGCTGAACACTTTTTGTTAGATTGTCCAAAATTTAACGAACAAAGAACCATTTTATTCAATAGTCTACCAACGTACGCTCTGGATTGCAAAACACTTTTGTTTGGCAATACTGATTTAACTATATCTTTGAATATGAAAATATTTTCTGCTGTACAAGATTACGTTATGTCAACTGATCGCTTCGGCTGATATTATATTAACAGTGACAGCAATAGATGTAGCAAAGCATTCTCTCTCTCTCTCTCTCTCTCTCTCTCTCTCTCTCTCTCTCTCTCTCTCTCTCTCTCTCTCTCTCTCTCTCTCTCTCTCTCTCTCTCTCTCTCTTTATTTGTATAAAATATTATGAAATATTTTGAAAGAAAAAGGTTGAAGTTATCACTTGTTCGCCATGTCTTGTTATCAGAATGTGTATTGATTATTAGTTTTGGAACGTGTCCATAAGCAGTCTGCTTGTTAACGTTCTTAATGTTGTTACTGTATATAACATGTATACAAGAAATTAATAAAAACACGCTTAAACCAAACAGAAGAAGAAGGTAACGTTAATGGTGTTCATTCACACTCTCTCTAAAATAGGAAATTCACTGGCCTTCCATTCATCTTCGGTAAGCGTGAGGCATAACATTTTCATAATATCTTTGAAATACAAAAACAATAACACACATTACATAAACATTACAAAAACATTACATAAACATTCAATAAATAAACGCCGTGAATGCATGAAAGACTGCAAGGGGGAAGTAATCCTTTGGGCCCAACGGATGGGAATTAAATTTTGTGCTGATGGGTTGGCCGGGTAGGGAATTCAAGAGAAGTAGAACAAGGATAGGAGAAGTGGTGGATCGGGTGATAGTGACGAGGGTAAGGGGATGGGGGGGGGTGGCTTGGGGGGGGGGGGGGTGAAGGGGGGATCAAGATCGATCGGTTTTCATTTAAGGAAACGCAAACGATACGGTGTTTACATCGCTACGGAGGTTTGTGTCAACACCAGAGATCGCAGAAAAAATCCCTACCTTCCATCACAAGTTTTCTTTCAATGTACACTGAACCATTGTGTTGTTCGTGACACTGAAAGCAACTGCTCTTACATTTGGAAAGAGAGGGAGAGAGAGAGAGAGAGGGAGAGAGAGAGAGAGAGAGTGTGTGTGTGAGAGAGAGAGACAGAGACAGAGAGAGAGACAGAGACAGAGAGAGAGACAGAGAGAGAGGGGGAGAGAGATAGAGATAGAGATAGAGAGAGAGAGAGAGACAGAGAGAGAGAGAGAGTGTGTGTGTGTGAGAGAGAGAGAGAGACAGAGAGAGACAGAGACAGAGAGAGAGGGGGAGAGAGAGGGGGGAGAGAGAGAGAGAGAGATACTTTTCGATCAACTTTAGAAACCAGCATTCCTTTTCGCGAAAGGTATAGCAAAAGATAAGCACATAATTCATCTTAGAATGTCGCCGTCCTTTTCATCGCCTCCATTCTGAATGTAAACCCTCTCCCGTTAGTCCTTTAACAAAATTCTCTTTCCCATCTCACAGCAAAATAAAACAAAAATCCCC
>NC_090245.1:43600375-43612875 GCF_037325665.1 Littorina saxatilis | reverse complement strand
GATAGTGGACATAATTTCGTGTGTCTGACTTGAACGGTTTTGAAGTTATCTTTGTTTAAAGTCAAAAATAACGCCAAAACCGGCCATCTGAAAACGGACATCGTGATACCTCGTGTTTTGAATATGCCACAGAAAAATAACAAGAAGCACAAATGAATTGCATTTAGTTTGATTGAATGCCTGAAACATCGCTTTACAGACGAGACCAAACGTCAAATCTAAATCTCGAGAGAATTTTTTTTTTTCGACAACCGAATTTTAAGGTGTCGCACGCAAGATGTGTCGTCATCACGGCATACATTTTTCAATCGCAGATATTTACTAAATTTCTTTTTCAAAAACTCTGGAATGGATGTCGACACGTCAAGCGATAACGGTGTATCAAACTGCTGTCTTTCAAGTAATCCAGCAAAGACTGCAGAACTTTTGAACAGCATTTTTGAAAACGATTTGAAAATTTCGTCATATCTTGCGTGCGACAAAATGTTCGGTAATTAACGGTTATTTTCTTTTAAAAACAAAATTTACATGTACAAAGATCTACTTCATCTACGGAACCACGTGACACATTCTGTGTTCAAAATTTGTGAAGAAATCACGAACCACGAATGCGCTATCAAGTGTTGAAATTATGTCGTCAACATCTTTTCAGATCTTGCGTGCGACACCATCTTGCGTTCAACATAAAATGTCACTACCTTATCGAGTTTAATGGGTAAAACTAACTATTTGTTGTCTTAGTTTAATCTTCTTAATTAAAAGCGTAATAAAACCAAAATTCCAAGATGAATTTTAATTGAGATTAGCGAAAGAGCGGGCACGCAAGTCGACCTTAAAGTAAAAGAATGATAACACGAGCGTTTGTCGCGTTGTCTTGCGTGCAACACATTGTCCAAAAAGGAAAATGTATATTTTTCTCAGACGTTTTTTAAGTTGAAACCTTGAAACTTCACACACATTTGGGGTTTAATCGCCCCCATGCATGGTAAAAGTCTTGTTGACCCTTGTCAGATTTCAAGGTCACGGCTGGGTCACATGTGGTTCAGAAAACGGATGAAACATATTTTTTCAGAGATTTTTGAAGCTAGAACCTTCAAACTTCAAACAACACTTTTGCTTAATGATTGTTCAACATGGAGAATTCAAGGTTGATCCTTGAGAAATGTGAAGGTCATAGCAGGGTCTCGTGTGGGTAAAAAAAAAAAGGAAATTGTATTGAACTTCAATTTATATAAAACCAAAGTCTGGTTGATCTGTTTTAAGATTTAAGGTCAAATCTGTTATTTAAGGTCAAATCAAATAGAAATTTGTTGATGCTTAAATCTTTGAAACTTCCAACAGGTTTGAGGTTTGACAACTTCTGGACTTTGAAATCTGGTATGGTTGATCCTGGTAATATTAATTGGTCAAAACATCAAGATCAACAATTATAAAATAAGCACTTTCACCAATGTCAAGTGAGCAATAGCAGCAAACGTGAGTCTTATAAAGATTATCACTTTTTGTGTGACCTCAACTTGACCCCTCTGAATGCTCTCAATCATGGAAATTGACCACACTTTGATTATAACCAAACAACATCAAAACTTTGGAATGTGTGAAGTTGCAAGGCGTTCGTGAAAATGACAATTGTATGTGTCTGACTTCAATGCGACCCCGCTGCGACCTTGACGTTTGATTTTATCAACCAGACTTTCATCATGTGTGAATGACTTCAAACACTATAAAACTAGTTGAAGAAATTGACAATTTTTCAAAAGTTTAAGCCAGATGGCACTGCTGTGACCTTGAAATTTGACAAACATTAACCAGGCGGTCACCTTTTTTAGAAAATATCCTTAAAGGATCTTTAACCTTACTGTGACCTTGGAATTTGATGAGGTTTAATTTAACTTGCGTAGTGTGCCAAGTTTCAAGGCCCTAGCTTCAAAAACATATGAGAAAACCTCATTGAAAAATGTATATGTTTGACCTCAACGCGACCCTGCTGTGACCTTGACTTTTTCAACCAGACTTTAATCGTGTGTGAACATTATACACTAGAACTGTGTGTATTTTCAAAGCTCGTGCTATAAACGCGCTGAATAAATTGAAAATATTCCACATTTGGACCAGATGTGACCCCGCTGTGACCTTGAACTTTGACAAAGATTAACCAGCAGGTCACTTTCAATGAGGTTTTATAAAAATGCTGAAAGTATGTGAAGTATGTAAAGTCTAACTGATCTAGTATTAAAACATGTAAGACGTGACAACGACAATTTTCCAGTTTGCAAAGGAAATTTAACCTCGCTGTGACCTTGAAATTCAATGTTGTTTAATGTGATGTGCACCATACCTGGAGGTCATTATACTTTGGTTGTGTGCCAAGTTTCAAAGCCCTAGCTTTAAAAACGTGCGAGATAACCTTAATGCTATGACTCAGTGCCGTTTTGAATGATATAACGAACAAAATTATCGTTATTTGTAAAATCATTTGGGTAAATTTATCTTTTCTTTTCGTAATTGGGTTCCAGCATCTGTTGTCTTAACAAAAATCACAATATCAGTCTTGTTTATCAACTTTTATTTTTTAGCCCCTTTGTCCGCTTTTCGTGCGCACCTTTTGGCACTTAGTCATATACGTCTTGGCTGCGTAGGATGACATGAGAAAAAGGTCCGCTTGACAAAACGATTATAAAGACTGAGAAATTTAATTAAGAACAAGTCGCGTAAGGCGAAAATACAACATTTAGTCAAGCTGTCGAACTCACAGAATGAAACTAAACGCAATGCAATTTTTCAGCAAGACCGTATACTCGTAGCATCGTAAGTCCACCGCTCGTGGCAAAGGCAGTGAAATTGACAAGAAGAGCGGGGTAGTAGTTGCGCTGAGAAGGATAGCACGCTTTTCTGTACCTCTCTTCGTTTTAACTTTCTGAGCGTGTTTTTAATCCAAACATATCATATCTATATGTTTTTGGAATCAGGAACCGACAAGGAATAAGATGAAAGTGTTTTTAAATTGATTTCAAAAATTTAATTTTGATCATAATTTTTATATTTTTAATTTTCAGAGCTTGTTTTTAATCCAAATATAACATATTTATATGTTTTTGAGTCACTTGAGAAAAAGTGACTCTATGTAATCGGTCAGTGTTAGTCTGTCCGGCCGGCCGTCCGGCCGGCCGTCCGTAGACACCACCTTAACGTTGGACTTTTCTCGGAAACTATCAAAGCGATCGGGCTCATATTTTGTTTAGTCGTGACCTCCAATGACCTCTACACTTTAACGATGGTTTCGTTGACCTTTGACCTTTTTCAAGGTCACAGGTCAGCGTCAAAGGAAAAATTAGACATTTTATATCTTTGACAAAGTTCATCGGATGTGATTGAAACTTTGTAGGATTATTCTTTACATCAAAGTATTTACATCTGTAGCCTTTTACGAACGTTATCAGAAAAACAAGGGAGATAACTAGCCTTTTCTGTTCGGCAACACACAACTTAACGTTGGGCTTTTCTCGGAAACTATAAAAGTGACCGGGCTCAAATTTTATGTGAACGTGACTCCCAGTGACCTCTACACTTTGACGTCTGCTTTGGTGACCTTTGACCTTTTTCAAGGTCACAGGTATGTCTTGAATTCTTCAGGTATGCATTGTGTTGTGAATAGCAATTTCTTCCTGTCCATCTGATGCCTCATATAATATTCAGAACTGCGAAAGTGACTCGATCGAGCGTTTGCTCTTCTTGTTGGAATCAGAAAATGATGCAGAATAAGATGAACGTAAATTTGGATCGTTTTATAAAAAGACATTATTTTTTACAATTTTCAGATTTTAAATGACCAAAGTCATAAATTAATGTTTAAGCCACCAAGCTGAAATGCAATACCGAAGTCCGGCCTTTGTCGAAGATTGCTTGGCCAAAATTTCAATCAATTGGATTGAAAAATGAGGGTGTGACAGTGCCGCCTCAACTTTTACAAAAAACCGGATATGACGTCATCAAAGGTATTTATCGAAAAAAAGAAAAAAAATTCGGGGATATCATTCCCAGAAACTCTCGTGTAAAATTTCATAAAGATCAGTCCAGTAGTTTGGTCTGAATCGCTCTACACACACACACGCACAGACACACACACACACACACACACAGACACACACACACACACACACACACACACACACACACACACACACACACACACACACACATACACCACGACCCTCGTCTCGATTCCCCCTCTATGTTAAAACATTTTGTCAAAACTTGACTAAATGTAAAAAGGAAGTGGGCGAGGTAAGGAAATTCTAGACAGCAATATGCGCAATTGCTTCCTTATATTTTCCCCAGCAAAAATTATGTGTATGGGCGTACATGCGAGAACTAATAAAATTAATGTCGCTGAGCCTTCTTAGACCAGTCGAAAGAAGGTAAGTTTGCAACACCAACATTGGCAAACTGTTATCGAATGTCCTCAGACTTTCATCTAAAAAAGGAAGTCGGACCATATTGGCCAAACTGTGGGTGTTTTGTTTTCAAAGTAAGTCCAGGCCTAAGCTCCCCTTCAAACCCCCGCCACCCTTCCGATTCCGATTCCGATTCCGATTTTGATTCCTACGCCCCTATATCTATACGCAGGAGAATGTTTAGAGGCATTTTTCTGACACTGACACTGTGCGGGATTGATACAAACATTTGGGTCTCGGTTCCTCAGCAACGGCTCGTGATCATATACCTAAGCTTGATAGAATTGTTCTGACATTGTGAACTGGAGATAAACATTCAGGTCGAGTTACTTTTGCAGTACCCTCAAGTGTGGTGCGATCTGGTAAACAAATCAGGATTGGATAATAGGCTTCTGGAATTTTGACATTTCTTGAATCCGTTCTGCCTCTGATCCGGTACAGTTCCACAATTCGTACCACTATCGGTTAGACTCGTGCTCGTAGACTGCGTGACGAGGTTGGTGGTATCATGGTGAATGTGTGTGTGTGTGTGTGTGTGTGTGTGTCTGTGTGTGTGTGTGTGTGTGTGTCAATCAGATCTTTTATTGAGATATACGATTTTTTTTTAAACGGATCTCACTCTCTCTCTCTTCCACTTTGTCCCTTTTGTTTATGCACTTTCTCTGTATTTTTCTGTCTGTCAGTCTCACTTTCAGTCTCTCCGCCCCCCTCCCCCCCCTTCTCTCTCTCTCTCTCCCTCTGTCTGTCTCTCTCTCTAGCTGTCTCCCTCATTCCTCTCTCTCTCTCTTTCTCTCTTTCTATATCTCTCTCTTTCTATCTCTCTCTTTTTCTCTCTCTTTCTATCTCTCTCTCTCTATAATTATCTCTCTTTCTCTCTGTCTGTCTGTCTGTCTGTCACCCTCATTCCGGGATCCTCTCTCTCTCTCTCTCTCTCTCTCTCTCTCTCTCTCTCTCTCTCTCTCTCTCTCTCTCTCTTTTCCGTATTGCAACACTTGGTTTTCCCACAGCTTCTGTTCTCTTCTGATGTGTCACGGAGGGAGATGAAAGCCAGCGGCCGCACGTGCGCGCCACCCGGGCCAAGTAAAGCAATCGTCACACAGGCTGACACTGATGAGCAAGTGATTCCAACTCTGGGGTAAACTTCAGTTTTCTGTTACCTTCTTTGTTTGGTGGAAGATCAGGAAGAGAATCCACGGACCGACTCCCCCTTTCTCCCCCCCCCCTCCCCCCCCCCCTCCCCCCCGTTATTTCCCTGTAATGTATGTGTTTACTAGAGGAATACCCGGCTTCGCCGGGGTGAATCGCGAGACAGTGACAGACAGCGTGGCGGTTCATCACAATCACCTTGGCAGGCGAAGTCCTGTCAAACGGGATTGAGAATTTTAGAGCTTATTTCTTAGCCCTATAATTATTATCTGTTGTGGCTTCTCAAATGCCTGAACATACAGACAGACAAAAGCCGCTAGACCCCATCACAAACAGAACTCTACAATCCACAGGTTTTTGCCCACACACACACACACAAACACACACACAGAGAAGCCGTATATATATATATATATATATGTATATCTATAAATATATAGAGATAGGTGAGAGTGTATTTTTCGCGTGGCTATAAATTGATTCGACCTTTTCACTTTGACAGTAAGAACAACTTACGGGTGCAAGGGAAGCGTTCTGGACAGCGCAGTGACATTCTAAAAATAGTTACTCAGAAACGGGAATTTGAGGTGAACGGCGCGAGACAGAGACAGACAGCGTGGCGGTTCACCACAATCACCTTTGAAGGCGAAGTCCTGTCAAACGGGATTGAGAATTTTAGAGCTTATTTCTTAGCCCTATATTATCTGCTGTGGCTTCTCACATGCCAGAACATACAGACAGACAATAACCGCTAGACCACATCACAAACAGAACTCTACAATACACAGGTTTTTGCCCACACACACACACAAACACACACACACAGAGAAGCCGTATATATATATGCATATCTGTATCTATAAATATATAGAGATAGGTGAGAGTGTATTTTTCGCGTGGCTATAAATTGATTCGACCTTTTCACTTTGACAGTAAGAACAACTTACGGGTGCAAGGGAAGCGTTGTGGACAGCGCAGTGGACAGCGCAGTGGACAGCGCAGTGGACAGCGCAGTGACATTCTAAAAATAGTAATAGTAAGTTACAAACGGGAAAGCCACACGAAGGAAGGGAGATAAACGCCAAACACTGGAGAAGATAAGGAAGAGTTACTTATAATGGTGAAATGAACACAAAAACCCAAATCAGTTCAGCGCTGCGCGCTGAGAGCACGTGTTGAAATATCTCATCGATGATATTGTGTCCGGGGTGTAGCTGAATACGGTGTCCAAATTTGAAAAAGATCCACCGAGAACTTTGGCGTTGTGATGTGGTGTAGCGGCTATGGTGTGTCGGTATGGGGGCCCGGGTAGCTGAGGTGGAACCAAAATAGCTGAGGTGGAACCAAAATCGGTTCAGCGCTGCGCGCTGAGAGCACGTGTTGAAATATCTCATCGATGAGGTTGTGTCCGGGGTCTCTCTGAATAAGCCCACCAAATTTGAAGCAGATCCATCGAGAACTTTGGCCGTGCATCGCGCACAGACAGACACACAGACACACAGACACACAGACACACAGACACTAGTCGTATATATATATAGATGTCGTGTCAACGTTAAGTTTGTAGAACTGTCACTATGTTATTACACTTTTGTATATGTCCATATGCTATTGTCACATTGCATGTCCTAACAATTCTTACTAAAAATGTGTCTTAAATCGTGAACAGGAAAGTCTGATGCGTCCAAAGAAATGTTCCATGAACACTAAAGTGGGTTTTTTTATTGTCATTATTGTTATAATTGCTATTATTTTTGTCATCATCACCATCATCATCATCACAATCATCATCAGCAACTGCAGCAGCAGCATAACAACAACAACAACACCATCGGCATCCGCAGCCACAGAGGCAGCAAATTAATCGTCGTCGTCGTCATCATCATCATCATCATCATCATCATCATCATCATTATCCTCCTCCTCCTCCTCCTCCTCCTCCTCTTCCTCCTCCTCCTCCTCCTCCTCCTCCTCTTCCTCCTCCTCCTCCTCCTCCTCCTCTCTCTCTCTCTCTGTCTCTCTGTCTCTGTCTTCTCTCTCTCTCTCTCTCTCTCTCTCTCTCTCTCTCTCTCTCTCTCTCTCTCTCTCTCTCTCTCTCTCTCTCTCTCTCTCTCTCTCTCTCTCTCTCTCTCTCTCTCTCTCTCTCTCTCTCTCTCTCTCTCTCTCCTCGGCGTATATAGCCTTTCTATTCCTAAAATGAATAAAAGTAAACTTGGTTCAGCAGAAAACAAGAAGATAGGGGGAATGCTTTGGGGAGGGGGGGTGGTGGAGGGGAGAGGGGTGTTAAAGTAAACATGGGAAGTGTCGTTGATGTATTGCTTGCCTGCACAGATCGCTAGTACTTCAAAGGTCACATTTTCCATGAAAAAGTTTTCGGTTTCCATTTCTGTTCTTATCTAAGGGAGGTAGCCTGCATCATTTGTATGGTAGTAGCTTGATCACATACCTTTTCATTTGTATTTGTTCATCTTCTTCTTCCGGCCATTATGTACTTCAAAAACAGGTAGACAGCGAACGTTCCAAACTCAACAATATTAGCGAGATCTAGATGTGGCACTTTTCAGTACGTGTACGGGAACGTGTACGGGTAACGTCATCAAATCTAGTTTTTACGTCACGCGTTTGGCCAAGATCTGCAGTCTTGGTGGGAGCAAAACAACGTATGTTTTGGAACATTGGAGAAAAAAGTGAGTCACGGGTGACGCAATATCTACACGTACACGTAAGGTCTTTGCTACATGTTCAATCATCTAGAACACTGTAATCAAACAAACAAGAATGGTAATTTATTGGAACTTTTTTTCGTTTTTTAAACAAGACATTCACAAGTACATCGTCCCTATGGCCTTCACACTGAGGTATATTGTTATAGTCTATATATCACTCAGTGGTTCTTTATAGTGGATAGACAGAAAAATAATAATGAGGCAAATAAACCGAAAACGTATCTGAGAAAGCCTTAGTTGTGGTCAATCTCTGGCAGGATGATCAGAGTCATATACTTATGAATGTCTTGTTTTGTTTTAAATTAAGCGTTCCAACAACTTACCATTCTTGGTTTTATTCCTTGTGTACTTTGTTGTTTTTCATATCTTGTGTTTGCCAATAACTGCTGACACTTTTCACAACGGTTTCATACCCAAATGCATTTTAGGTGTGTCACACATACACACACACACACACACACACACACCACACCACACCACACCACACAGACAGATACACACACACCGGCAACACACACACACACACACACCAACATACACACACCAACACACACTCGCGATCTCTCTCTCTTTCTCTCTCTCTTTCCTCTGTCTATCTCTCTCTCTCTCTCTTTCTCTTTCAAACAGCGACTGCAACTCAAAATCAAAGAAAAGCACACCACACAGACCTGCACCCAAAATATACACACACAGCACCCAACTGCACGTTTTGCACGTGCAGTTCAAAGCCTGTTTACTTCCTGTCCGACACGGCAGTGTACACTGTCAGTGCACATGGCGACTGGGGCGTGCGAAGTGCAAAGCGTCGGCCGCTATAAACACGTCCTGCTGCACCAATAGCCAAGTGCGTTCTATTTCTTTGGATACGTCCTTGACAAAAAATCTCCTCTGCTTTTCGAACTGAAATCTATTGCAGGAGAACTGCCCAAAAGGGGTGCTTGAGCCGACTACCAAAGCCACACATACACAAACACGCTTACAATCAGTCCCTTGAATGACAGAGAAATCGAACAAAGGCACACTCCTTCTTATGGAAACAGTTCGGCTCACCATCTCAGAACGGGCCCCCTCAGAACTGGCAAGGATGTGATAGACCATCACTACTCTTGTGTAAAGGCCCAGTCTGCATCAAATGGTTTTATTGTTGTTATGTCCACCATTACGAAAATGTGTGTAATTTAGTATTGTTCTGGTCACGTGATATAAGCATTTGCTTGAGTGCGTGTCCTAGCTGTGTGTTTTGAACTGTTCATGCGAAGAAATTCTGAATAAAATTTTGTTTAAACTAAATGGTTTACAGAATGATTTAGATCTACTCACGAAAAAAAGCAGTTCTAACCTTGTGGAACACACTTACAAGAGCATTAAGCTTCCTGTAAACGTTTTAGTTTCCAGTAATCACGACCTGCATTCGGTCAGTTTTAAGTATTCCTGACTGAAACAATTACGTATTCCTTGAACGTTTCTACCACTATCTTACGAAATATGATTACGCCCGTATGTTACGCCTAGCGATGATAGAACCAACCAACGAAACGATCACTTTTGAGCACCTTCGTGATAACGCGATGCCAACTGTAGGATTTTGGTCACGATAACCACGACTTCGAAGCAGCATGACAACGCAGCTAGGGTATGACGTAAGATAACTACCACTTCCGAATAGCAATACCATGCAGTAATTGCCTAATTCTCGTGAAAGAATCGGCGATTTTTAGCCTTTCAACTTCGAAGCAGCATGACAACGCAGCTGGTGTATAACGTAAGTCACTACCATTATTATAGCAATACCATGTAGTAAATTACGTAACTCTCCTCAAAGAATCGGCGATTTGTGGCCTCTCAACGGCTAACAGCACCCCGACCACTATCCCCCTCACCGCTTATCCCCCTCTCCCGGGGGAGAAATCAAACTGATATCTATCTGCCTGTTTTGCATCTTGCGCGCTGCCCAGGAGGGCTATCAGATGCGCCATCGCGAGTCCCGAACGCTTTTGTCCGATCATGGAGCCCAGAGCCCACGGAAGTGTCGTCAGGAGAGGTCATATGATTATTTGCTGCGTTATTTATATTCGCTGTGGGATTTCAAAATGTTGTCACAAAAACAAAAACAAACCAAACCCCAGAAAAAGGTGAAATACAACGGTAGAAAAGAGCTGAAATTACAAACCGCGTACACTCAAAAGCTGTTCATTCTTGTCTCAGATGAACGGAGTTACCTTGAAATGATTTAACAGTGGGAGATTTTGTTTTTCTCTATTATAATCCGTTATTTTATTCTGTTTTTATTCTTTTTTCTCTCACAAGTTTTCCATGCACAACATTGTAGGGCTTTTGCATATAATCTCCTGGACATAGACAATATATATGAAAGCTATTCTTCCTTATTCTTTCTTTGCAAGCCAGAAATATATTTGAAAATTACAGCTATTAATTGAATAATTGTCTATGGTTAAAGTGTCTCATTGAAAACTAAATATCACTTACTAGTGTAACAAGGGACCACAGCTCTGAAGAACAAACCAGTTAAGTTGGTGTAATTTCAATATCACGTAAACTTACCACCCCTATCCAAACCTATATGTTGCTGTTCTCTATAACAATGCAGTTATTAAATCCGATTCTGACTCTTAGAAAATAATCACTAATCAAAGCCTCAAAGAATAATAATTCTCCAGCAAAGCATGCAGATAAGGTGAAAGCAGTCTAGTTCTTTCGTCAAAGACAGATTTCTAAAAAAAATAAACACAGATCAGTTATAAATCCATTTGATGTACTACAAATCATTGCAAAGTCTGTCCCATGCTCCACAAATAAGTACATTTTCTTTTTAGACCTCCAAAAACCTGTGTAAATAAGGTTTTCAGAGGAGTCCTTAAACAGGGGATACATTTGCAAAAGTTATGAAACAGAAAGTCTGAGAAAACAGGGTCTTCAAAGGGAGGGAATCCTAAATTGGGGGGTCTTAATTAAATAAGGGGTTCCACTGTACAGGTAGGTCGTTTTTTTCATTCTCATGCAGATCGCTTCAGCTCACCGTCATTTCCAGCAGGTAATGATCTTTCTTTGTTGTGAAAGGGAGAAACAACTCTGCGTTTGATAAATAATTCAGAGTCGTGCACTAACGTGTTCACACAATACCAGATCAGTTGCTTCTGCCTGGATCAAAGCCTGTTCTTGTCGTCAGGTAACTGATTTCAGGATTGCAATCAATACACAACCGTTCTCCCTTTGTCAGCCACGCCGCTTTTCGAGCTTTCCTGGGATGTTGCACAAAGCCCCCGAAGGGAAAATCAAGCTGCGATGCTCTGTGGAAAGCCTGTACAAGCGTTACTCCGTGGGCTTCAGCTCTATCGTTCTTCAAGGCGCGAGCATCTCCGACGATGGATGCATTATCAGATGTACCATCGGGGCGTCTCGAACGCTTCGTAAGGTGGTAACAAGCGAGGCTGTGAAAGCAATCAGGACCATTACAGATCCTTTAACAAGATCTCCGTTGTCGGCAATTGGAACAAGGCATTGACAAGATCTCGCTGGGACGTCCTGTTTCAAGTCTCGTGGTAGTCGAGTCTCGACCTCGGCGAGACTGTCTTGTGTCGTAATTTAGCGTGGGAGTCTGCGCAGTTGTTGTCTTGGTTCACTGTTTAATTGACACGGCTAAGGGCGGATGTGACGCAATTGAGCATGAGCGTCGTATACTGATTGACAGATCACGCTGAGGTTGCGAGGCTATCAACGGTAGCAAAAATTCGTGGTGGTGCATGTTTACATGTATGGACGCCCAAAGGAGTATGTGTGTAATAATAATAGTAATAATGGACATTTATTAATCGCTCTTTCTCACAAGAGCTCACGGCGATTTACATATTAATTTCTGCCGTGTGAGATGGCATTTTTTACACAATACATCACGCATTCACATCGACCAGTAAATCTCAAGCCATTACGGCGAATATGTACTTTTTACGGCCTGTTATTCCAAGTCACACGGGTATTGTGTGTGTGTGTGTGGGGGGGGGGGGGTTAAATTGTTGTTGTCATTACATTTTGTAACATTTTTCAAGGGTTTATTTTCGGTCCTAATACGCATTACGCAGGAAGATATGAACTATTGTAGATAAGAAGCAACGAATCTCTCTCTCTCTCTCTCTCTCTCTCTCTCTCTCTCTCTCTC
>NC_090245.1:43578813-43600175 GCF_037325665.1 Littorina saxatilis | reverse complement strand
AGCTGGGACAGTTGCCAATGAAACTAGTTACATTTCATTTTCCTTTTTCAGTCTACTTCTTCTACCGTCAAGAATCTCAGAATTTGGCTTTAACCTAAGAGAACAAATTCAGTTATCATAATTATTTTCTTTTTCCAGTTCAGCAGCGGTGAAGCCAGAGCAACTCAAGACCCTTGGTGTCACCCATGTAGTGAATGCCTCTCGTGGAACTAAGCTGAACCAGACCAACACAGATTCTGAGTTCTACAAAGAGTCTGACATCACATTCCATGGCATCCCTGCTGTCGACATCATGACCTATAAGATTCTCCCCCATCTGCGACCAGCTGCGGAGTTTATTCATCAGGCACGACAAGCAAAGGGTGAGACAGTTCAGTTGTGTGTGTGTGTTTGTTTGTGTGTGTGTGTGTGTGCACTGTGTGTGTGTGTGTTCCGCTATGTGTGTTTTTGTGTGTGTGTGTTTCACTATGTGTGTGTGTGTTGGTTTCACTATGTGTGTACATGTGTGTGTTTCACTATGTGTGTGTGTGTGTGTGTGTGTGTGTGTGTGTGTGTGTGTGTGTGTGTGTGTGTGTGTGTGTGTGTGTGTGTGTGTGTGTGTGTGTGTGTGTGTGTTTCACTATGCATGTCTGTGTCTTGTGAATATGTTGTTTTGTCCTGAAGTATAGGTTCCAAAAAAGCTACCTTTCTTGTTGTTTGATTCTATCAATCTATGTTTTCCTTGCAACTAGCATTCATTCTGTCTTAATCTATACTGTCGTTTTTGTGAATGCGTTCCAAAAATGCTACCTTTCTTCTTGTGTGATTCTATATTTGCCTTGCAACTAGCGTTCATTCTGTCGTAATCTATACTGTCCATTCAGGTGTGGTGTACGTTCACTGTCAACAAGGGGTGAGTCGTTCGGCCACTGTGGTGCTGGCCTACCTCATGTTATACATGGACATGTCGCTGATGACGGCAGTGCAGGCCGTGCGTGAAAAGCGAGAAATTTTCCCCAACGAGGGATTCCTCAAGCAACTCTGCATGTTGGAAAAAGAAATTGAGACTGCGTCAAAATCGTCAGGATTGAAAGAAGAAACTGAGACAGCATCAGAATTATCATGATTTTAGAAAGGAATTGAGACTACAGTGGAACCTCCTTTTTAAGACCTTCAAAAATCTGAGAAAATCAGGTCTTGAAAAGAAGGGTGTCTTAAAATGGAGGGTCTTAAAACGGGGGTTCCATTGTTTGTCGTCGTCATTATGGAAAATTGAGACTTTGTCATGATCACTATGGATTGGAAGATGAAATTGAGACTTGGTCATGACTGCAGGAAAAAATTCTGATTGCATCATGATCATCATGACTGGATAAAGAAATGATTAGAAGAAATGGAGACTGTGTTGTGCGCATCAGAATTATCATAACTGCGGTGTGAATGAGGGGTATGGGAACATATAACGGCTGGACTGAGAGGAGGGAGTAGAGATGGATGGGGATGAGAAATCCTGAAGTGTGTGTGTGTGTGTGTGTGTGTGTGTGTCGCTTAAACTGAACTTAATATTTTAACATTAATACCAACTCTGAACATATTTGATTATGATATATATGTCGTATCCATTCTGTACAATTTGCGCATTATGTACAATGAGCAGCATATCTTGCACATTGTATACAATGAGCAACAAGTTTTGCTCATTGTATACAATGAGCAAAACTGTTGCCCATTGTATACAATGAGCAAGACCATAAAGTTGCACATTGTATACAATGTGCACCGAGTGAGCAAGATTGTTGAATGGCGTTCAAGCTACACTGATATATGAATCATAGTGAATGGTTGAATGGAATATGTGAGTAAAGTGTTCAAATAACGATGTTTGTTATGTTTAAGCATTGTTTTAATTCTCATTTCGCTAAAACTATACAGTGCATTAGGAATTTAATTAGCTCTCATTAGCTGACGTTGGAGAGCGGAGTGGCGCAGTGGTTAGAGCGCTTGCCTCTCACGCTGGAGGTCGTGGTTCGTCCCCCACTCGGGGACAAATACAAATACCCGATTTTTCCGAGCGCTCTCCAGTCCACCCAGCTGGAAATGGGTACCTGACCCTATTCAGGGCCGGGGAAGGCAAAGGCAGCGAGGGAGAGGAGATGGGCACCGCCCTCATAAAAAGCTGGCCCCCAGAAAAGTGGAGATCTCTAACATCTCTCTCCCCTACGACCAGATGGTTATGGGAATACCTTTACCTTTACCTTTTTAGCTGACGTTGTTGTTTCTATCTCTTACTTTTAGCATGACATGACAATGTGAGCGTTATTATGAACGAATGTTATGTGTGTGTGCGTGTGTTGAAACAACATTAATTGTTGTATTTGTTTTTATTGTTTAATTAAAAGGGCAGTCAACAGGTTGCTGTCGTTTCATGTTTTCGGGCCAAAAAGAGATTGCTTACTCTTTACTCTTTACTCTAGGTAAATGTAACAAAAAATATATTTTAAAAAAAGAAAAGATTTTTAATATTTTTTTGAAAAAAAAATTGTTTTGGATTTTTCGTTCCATTCTTTTTCTTATCACATGCACGCCAGTTCAAAACGCCGAAAGCAAAAAAAGAACGCATGCATATCGGTCAAATTTGAAGCGAGTTACGGCCGTTTTAAAATAAAAAATATGACGTCATTCTACTTCCACTACAAAGTTAAATGTTATTTCCAGCCAAACTAACAGCGCTATCGATGTGCGGTTTCACTAAAGTGGTTCCTATGCATCAAAGAATTTTTTAAAACAAAGTTGTTTTTAGCTGTTTTCTGCCCCTTTAATTTACAATAATTAAATTCTTAATACACTGTTTAGTTTTAGCGAAATGAGAATTAAAACAATGCTTAAACATAACAAACATCGTTATTTGAACACTTTACCATTCACTATGATTCATATATCAGTGTAGCTTGAACGTTTTTAGCTGTTTTCTGCCCCTTTAATTTACAATAATTAAATTCTTAATACACTGTTTAGTTTTAGCGAAATGAGAATTAAAACAATGCTTAAACATAACAAACATCGTTATTTGAACACTTTACCATTCACTATGATTCATATATCAGTGTAGCTTGAACGTCATTCAACATACAATCTTGCTCACTCGGTGCACATTGTATACAATGTGCAACTTTATGGTCTTGCTCATTGTATACAATGGGCAACAGTTTTGCTCATTGTCTACAATGAGCAAAACTTGTTGCTCATTGTATACAATGAGCACGATATGCTGCTCATTGTACATAATGCGCAAATTGTACAGAATGGATACGACATATATATATATACTTAAAGGCACAGTAAGCCTCCCGTAAACCATCACAGATACGGTCAGGCTTTTACACACAGTACAAACACCCTTTCATTTAAACACTCATCGATTGAGAACATCCTAGGTGCCCTCCGTAAAGAGCGAACAATTTTCAAAGAATTTATTTTTGCGTGGTTTATCTTACCCCTGAGCCATCGTGAACCCGTGTGATCCAGTTTCCCTTTTTCACAATGTAGTCGTCAGTTAGTCATTTGAATGCGACTCGATGTGAGCTTATCTAAAAAAGCACGTTTTTATGCACGAAACAAACGGCTGTGGTTCACAAGAACTCTAGCGATGGCTTTTGACTGTTGAGAGGAACGGCGATATGCCGCATAAACCGTCGTCTACTACGACCCTTGCATGACCCTGCTTCCGGGCTTTTCATTTTTCAAACTTTCACAACTTCGAATTGCACTGATCTTGTCTTGATGAAAAAAGAATTCTTTTATGATTTCAGAATGTTTGTGTAACAAGCTGTCAATTTATCATTTAGATTTTAAAAGTAAGGTCTAGCGCAAAAACGCACCACTGTCCAAAAACATTCTGATAATCATCAATCCACGGCTATCGCCAGTTTAAGGGAAGTAACTCATTTTTGACCTGGGTTCAGGATGGGTCCAAAAAGTGTTCGAGACAATCTGCAAAATTAATTCTTTAAAAATTGCTCGCTCTTTACGTAGGGCATCTAGGATGTTCCCGTTTGGTGAGCGTTCAAATGGAAGGGTGTTTGTACTGTGTGTAAAAGCCTGACAGTATATGTGATGGTTTACGGGAGGCTTACTGTCCGGGCGTGATTTCCGGGATATTCATAACAGCCGTCCAGCACCAAAACGAGGCGCCATTGTTGTAAAGGGCCAAGTCCACGAAAATAAATTCTTTGAAAATTTCTCACGCTCGACAGAAAGCAGCCAGGATGTTCCCGTTCGGTGAGCGTTTAAATGGAAGTATGCTTGTACTGTATGTAGACGCTCGGGGAGCTCTGTGATGGTTTACGGGAGGCTTACTGTGCCTTTAACAAACACTAATACTGTACACAGTTTACCACTTTACACGTTCAAATGAGGCGGGTTCCTAATCAAAATAAGTACTAACTGTGATAATTGTATTTTTGTGATGTTTGCATTACATTGTATTTGTTCTGTGTGTCTATAAACAGGTGTGCAATGGTTGCTCATTTGTATATTTTTGTGCATGTGAGCACAGGCATGTGTATTGATGTCTATACGCGCTGAAGAAATCCTGAAAGTCAGCATGTCAAGACAGATGACAACTCGACTGATGGACCTTCTTTTTTTATTTTTTCCCTCTTTTACTTTTATTGTAATATTTTTTTTATTGTTTTGTTTTGTTTGTTTTGTACTGATTTTTATCATATCTGATATGAGAACTTTTCTCAGGAATATTAAACTGTTACCTCATGCCAGCTTGTTAGGCTACATTTGTATGGAAGAATACATGGTGGTGATGGTGGTCTGTGTGATACTGATAGTGTGTATGTGGGGGATAGTGTTTGTGTGTGTGAGGGGGGGGGGCGGGGGGATAGTTTGTGTGTGTGTGTGTGTGTCATGCACGTTATGTGTGGATTTGATCGTGTTCATGAATTTGTGTGTCATTCATAAACCTTGTTCTTAGAAGGGACATAATTATGACATTGTTTTGGTAATACAAAAGGTAAGTTACTTCCCTTGCATTAGAGGCTCTCTCTCTCTCCCCCCTGGAGTACCCATACCTAAGAAAATCATTAGTGTAAATCGG
Source organism: Littorina saxatilis (assembly GCF_037325665.1). Classification (NCBI taxonomy): domain Eukaryota; kingdom Metazoa; phylum Mollusca; class Gastropoda; order Littorinimorpha; family Littorinidae; genus Littorina; species Littorina saxatilis. The sequence goes on along the minus strand of NC_090245.1, from coordinate 43,595,089 downwards.
TGATAGGTGGGGGTTTTCTCAGAGATATGTTTTACCAAATGTATTGGGTCTTTTGTTGTTTTCCACACAAAACAATCTTACTACTATTAATACCAGTTTTAATTAAAAATTACTTTTCTATTTTTATAATTGCATGTAAATCTAATTGTGCTGTGCAATTTAGGGGAGAAACAGATGTTAATGGATACATAATTCAGTCCATCGCATGTTGTTTTGTTTTCTTTTCATAATCACTATATATTATTGTCTTTCAAAATACCCCATTCTGAGACACACCTGCAGGTACACTATTGAGGGCAAACACAACCTCACAGAGAGTATACATGTAGTAAACCGACACACACACATATATATCACACACACACACACCTGCAGGTACACTATTGAGGGCAAACACAACCTCACAGAGAGTATAGTAAACCGACACACACACATATATATATCACACACACACACACACCTGCAGGTACACTTTTGAGGGCAAACACAACCTCACAGAGAGTATAGTAAACCAACACACACACATACATATCACACACACACACACACATGCCAACAAATAGCGATGCACACATACGTATATCACACACACACACATGCAAACACACATGCCTTACACACACAAACACACATGCCTCAGTTACACACACAAACACAGACACCTTACACACACAAACACACATGCCTTACACACACAAACACACATGCCTTACACACACAAACACACGCGCCGTACACACACAAACACACGCCTTACACACACAAACACACATGCCTTACACACACAAACACACATGCCTTACACACACAAACACACATGCCTTACACACACAAACACACACGCCTTACACACACAAACACACACACAGACACACATGCCGTACACACACACAAACACACACGCCTTACACACACAAACACACATGCCTTACACACACAAACACACACGTCTTACACACACAAACACACACACATACATTTAGACTTCCAAATTCAACAAGTTTATTTACTGTATGAAAATACACAGTGATATTCAACAGTCCATGTACAACATTGTTTTCTTTATCTTGTTCACATCAGCCCTGTTTGTCACAACGGAAATGAAACATCTGTAATTTAAATAAGGAGTTTGAAGAAAAATGTGGTTGATCAGTAAAGCGAAAAGAACGGTCTCATGCCTGCATCCTCATATTCGCATCCTTGTGCACACGTACACACACACACACATAAACAAGCACACACACATATATATGTATACAAACACGCAAGCACATTCAACACACAAATACACATTGCAAAGTCCAGTAACTATGAGTGCATATCACAATACTTTTAGTAATTATATACGATAGATTTTATGAATTTTGCATTTTGGTAACAACTTTGATTTTATTACCCAGCTTCTTACCGAATAGTGTTTTTATATTTTTACACATATTTAGTACAGGTAAATATTACTGTACATTCTTCAATTCTTTGGTGCCTCTGAAAAATAAAATGGGCTGAGAGCTTTTGATTGATTGATTGATTGTTGTTGCTTTTTGGGTCCAGCGGACCATTTGGGCCAAATCAGGACCCCACAAGTTTAACATTACACATATTTAAATTAAACCAATTTCAATCAACATGGGCTGAGAGCATTTGAGGTAAACAAAATATATGTGCAATATAAATTGGTTGGTTTGTGTTGATATTAGCAATCTGGACCTGCAGAGCACATCTTTTCATGCAGGGTTTTGTTTTTTTCTAGTCAACTAAATGGCCAAGCACTGAGCAATGTGTTTTTCTTTCTCTCCAAGCTTTTTTCACACTCCTGGTCCTAATGGAAATGTCCTTTATTTTTCTTATTTGTGAATCTTCATAATAATTTGTCTATCTGCACATTTTGGTCTTTAGCAGGAATAAGTCAAACTCCACAAGCAAATTTAACCGCTGAGCAATATCCATACAATTAAATCATTTCATCATTTCTTGTTTGTTAAAACTATTTATACCATGGGTGGGATTCTTCCGGTATATGCCGGAACTTCGGATTCGCAATGTCTGTGGTGACATTTTTATGGTTGTTAATTATACAAATCCCGGTTCGAATCCCATCAGGGTCATGTGGGTTTTTCGGGCTACGGTCGGCTCCTACCCAGAGTGGAAGTGCTATGGTTCCTATGGGAAGGCTGGAATCACACAGCCGAGTGTCATTCACTTAACGAATGCGACTTTGAGGGTGCTCAGGTTCTGTTTACCTGACCAACACCGCAGGTGCGGCAGTTCTCGGGCCTGGTTGACACCAGGATATATTATGACAGTAAGCGTAGAGTGCTGCCCTGTCACGTAGTCTCAAACCAAATTGGAAATCCATAGCATCATCATTATAATCATCCTCATCTCATTAATCATCCAAAATTATAAATTGTCCTTGCTCTTGTGGCCCTTCATGCCCGGAGCTCTCATGGTGACCTTGGTCTCAGTGTTCCTGTTCCATCCTTCCCTGAATAGTACTTCTGCGGTCAGTCTTCAACGTGTGCACATGTGACGTTCTGGGGGGTCGACGGAGGGACGTGGTGGCGGTCTGCTCTCTGGAGGGGACCCTCACTCAGTCTGGCTCCGCGACTTAGCAGTCAATGTCGTTAGTAGGGGGCATAGTAGGTAGTGGGCTGCGTCCGTTAGCTCGGGACAGACCCACTACTGAACACCGTCGAAGTGACTCAGCAGAAGTGCAGTGTCATCTTCCGAGGGTAGCCTACCGCAACGACCCGACATCCCTCCCTGGAGCGTCTGTAAAATCGACAAGTCTGGCAGCAGAACGAAATTCAGATGTGGATGGAGCAGTGAGTGCAGGGACGGGGCGGCGTGAGAGCACACCGGGATAAGGAACAGGTGTAAGGGAAAAAAAAAATAATAATAAAATTTTTTTAAAAATTATACACAAATCCTTCAGCGTCTGGGGGCCCCGCTTAAAATTCTTCAGGATTCATGACATTTTACAGTCCCACCCATGTTATACATTTAAGTCTGTAACAGAACAGAGTCCATGCAGACAAACAGCATTGACTTTGAGATTTGACTGTAGAAACTGGTCGTTACACTTTGAGACATTTGTTCTGAAGCTTCCACAGTTTGCAGGTTTATTAGAAATGATTCAATTTTGGGGGTAAACCTTTAAAGGTGGTCGTCTACATTTTTGTCTTTTTTTCAATAATCTTATGGTTAGATTTCGATACAAAATTATGTCAAATGATGAATGAACCATGTGGAAAAAAGTTATAGAAAAAAAAATATATGTAAAAAAAGATTTTATTTTTGGGTAGCGTGACTCCCGCTTCCAATATTTAGTTTTCTGTTTGCTGAGAACATGTGCTTTGCCTAAAAATACTGACCAATCAAATTCATGTCACTGTGCTTATAGCCACGCCCAAACAAGTGCAGCAACAGTATGACACTGGAGCGCTGTCCACGCTTTTTGTTAAAAAAGAAATGCACGGGATATGAGAGGAGTTTTGCGCTTGGCATTTTCCAAATAAGGATATCCTACTATGAGTACTACGCTGGAATACTACAATGAATTATCAAACGGCTACACTGGCTTCGTCTTTCCTGATCGAAAGAGGGTGTATTGTTGATATTTGTAGATAATAGACTCTGCATTGTAATGGTCAAATGGCGATTTCGGTATAAAAGTGTAGACAAGGACCTTTAAGAAACGAATCGTTTTGCTCATGAATACAGTGGAACCCCCTTTCAAGACCTCCCAATTAAAGACTACCTCCTTTTTAAGACCTTTCTGTTCATAGATGAAAGTGTTTTTACATTGATTTCGACAATTTAATTTTGATAATAATTTTTATATTTTTAATTTTCAGAGCTTGTTTTTAATCTAAATATAACATATTTATATGTTTTTGGAATCAGAAAATGATGGAGAATAAGATGATCGTAAATTTGAATCGTTTTATAAATTTTTTATTTTTTTTACAATTTTCCGATTTTTAATGACCAAAGTCATTAATTACTTTTTAAGCCACCAAGCTGAAATGCAATACCGAAGTCCGGGCTTCGTCGAAGACTACTTGACGAAAATTTCAACCAATTTGGTTGAAAAATGAGAGCGTGACAGTGCCGCCTCAACTTTCACGAAAAGCCGGATATGACGTCATCAAAGACATTTATCAAAAAAACGAAAAAAACGTTCGGGGATATCAATCCCAGGAACTCTCATGGAAAATTTCATAAAGATCGGTCCAGTAGTTTGTTCTGAATCGCTCCGTCTACACACACGCACGCACGCACGCACACACACACACACATACACCACGACCCTCGTTTCGATTCCCCCTCTATGTTAAAACATTTAGTCAAAACTTGACTAAATGTAAAAACGGTCATATAGGTTTTCGCATCCATGGGAGGTAATCGGAACCGACCAAACAGACTGAGCCAGTAGCGCGACATATCGATGTCGTGACACCCAGGTGACAGTATACATAAAGTAGCGACAACCAGCCTAAGGGTTAATATCAGGTGGTTGCTTGAACGTGCAACTTTCAAGGTGCAATTATTTTCACGGGAATGCTTTCCATGGTGCAATTTGTAGCATTTTACAAGCTCCTGAATATTAATGAAGAGGGAAAAACACTGTAAAAATAAACACATCCATATACTATCAAATATGACCCCTCCAGATCAAATAATTTACAACAAGCCAAGTCTGTGTTTTGTTTAATCTTTTAAATATGGCATGAAACAAAACATCTTTTGGAATCTAAAACACAAAACACAAGCAAGCTTAGAAAAAAGGCAAACAGAATCTTCCAAGAAACACATTCTGAGCATTCACAATGAAGGTTTGTTGTTTAACATTCACTTTCTATGATGCAAATGGTGATAATCATTGCAAATACATGTATAACATTCACACATCAAAACGAGACAGAGTAGAGGCAAAGCTAGAGTAGCTATATATACATGTATAGTTGTTGCTTCTGATTATGCAAGAAGAACACGGGAAAGGAGAAAGCAAAACACTGTGGAAAAGGAAGCAATTAAGAGATGGCACATGTAAGAATTACTTAAGGTCACAACCTGTTTCAAGTAATCAATTGCTGCATGTAAAGGTAAAATCATACATGTAATGTAGAGAGTACCAAGTACGTGTCTATTATTGGGCTGTATGTTTTGACTATAATACTTAAGTGAAATAGGTGCAGGTAAAATGCACTTAATATAAACAGACTGAGTTTAAAAATTGTTTCAAGATTTCTCCACTTTTAGTGTTGAATCTAAAAGTGATTGAAGTATCTGTTTCCATAGAAAATATGAGGCTTTAAAAATGTGGTAAGAGCTCACAGAATAGGAACATCACCTGGGTTACAAGAATAAAAACTAAAAAATAATCACACACCCCTGTGTGTTGAACTGATAATGCTGTGCATCGTGAAGACTAAATCTCACTCACAAAAAGAAAGAACAGGTTTCTATCATGTCCATAAACTCACTCATACAAGTACACACACACACACACACACACACACACACACACACACACACACACACACACACACACACACACACACACACACACACACACACACACACACACACACACACATACATGCATTTACTTTACAAATTATCGCCATTCAGTAACTTTCCTACGTCAGTATTCTCAAGCAACACATAACGCAGCAAGAGTTAGCCTGCAGCCGATGATAATATGCACAAGTCAAAAACTATCAACATCAAATATACAGCAAAATATACTATTTTTGCGTTTGTGTGTGGATGTACTCCACAAGTATCACAGAGAGTCGTAAGGCATTGATAATGATTTGGCCTTTGCCGCATTGTGCTGGAAATTGAAATCACACAAATCTGAACTGCTGGTTGAGTGAACAACTAGCCGTATATAATGACTTTTAACAAATTAATTCATTTTAAAAAAAACAACACTGTGGACAGAGAGCACCCAGGCTGTTGAATTTTGGTATGTGACCAAGTGGAGGGGTGCTCGTATCCCATGTAGAAGCCTGGCTAGATCTGAGACGGTGAGACGAACAGTTTTTGCTGGAAGGGGTGTGTCTTAAAGTTGACGGATGCTCTTAATCCTGTGTAAAAGGTTGAGCAGATCTGTGGTTTTTGCTGGAAGGGGCGTGTCTTAAAGTTGAAGGATGCTTTTATTATCCCATGTAAAAGGTTAAGCAGATCTGTGGTTTTTGCTGGAAGGGGTGTGCCTTAAAGTTGAAGGATGTTCTTAATCCTGTGTAAAAGCCTGAGCAGACGGCGTGTGGTGGTGAGAATGACCGCTAACACAAGAAGGACTAGTGTACCTTTAAGCTGGATCTTTCCGTGTATAAGCCCCCATAACCTCGACCGATTAGTATCATTCCTTGACTTCTATAGCAAAAGCATATACTAGCGAGAACTGAATATAGTTGAACACAGAAACCATGACAGTAATGCTGAAGGATAACGCTGTGTGAATGCTGGATTGCTGGAATGGGACTCGAAGCAGAAAAGATAAGGTGCGGAAGGTGGAGGTTGGAGGGGTAAATTGTCTCATGAGACAAGGCACTCAAACTGTGTTAGTAACCAGAAAGTTCAGTCTCCCCCTCCCACTCTCAGTATCACTCCAGAAGTAAAGAACATTATGGTCAATCAAGCTCAGCTTAAATCAACAAAAAAGCATATGCATCTGTAAAGCACGTTCTTCAGCAGCACCGTACAAACGCAGACACATTCCAACACACACTGACAGACAGGCATACACACGTACCATCCCACATGCGCGCGCACACACACACACACACACACACACACACACACACACACACACACACACACACTCACACTACACAATTCAATAACACAATTCCGCAATAATTAAACTGATAAGAAATATCGAGAAAACCCCAACAAATATCATCGTCAGCAACTAGAGAGACCCAGCTCTCCTCATTTGCTTCCTTACTAGGCAAAAACACTTTAAAACCTTATAATTAACAAAAATACAGTTTTGTTTTTTTCTTACAACAACCAAAATCATAGGTGACATGCCAAAACATACTGCAATCACCTTTTTGCAGTAAATAGTTCAGCACAAGGAATAACAGGGGCTGATGCAACCACAGTGTTATTATCTCACTTGTTACTTCAGCCTTTACAAACAGTGATGATATATATATAAGCGATATGATAATCTGTTTGACCAATTCCTTTTATCCTCAGGCTTTTTGACGAACCAGCTAATTAAAACTATATATTTCCACTTGCTGTCAGTAGTTTGTGTTCAAACATGTTTTTTTACTTATCATAATAGGGGTGTTCCACTGTATCGTTAAACTGTATGCCTAACAACATAGACAAGTTCAGCTGGAAATAAAAAGCATTTTAAGCACACCACACTCTCAAGTCCTAACTACTGGGTAGGAATTGAAAAGCATCTTATACTGCAAGCACACCAAGCTCTCAAGTCTTCTTGTCTTTGGCACTTCCCCTTGTCCATGAAAATGTGGAGTTGGACTACATGCATGCGTAATGATCATAAGCCATAAGACATAAGATTTTATTTCAACCACGTGCATTACGCAGGAATATATCTTGGTTTGAGTTCATGCAATACATAATACATTCAAACACAACAACCAAACAGAGTGCTAACAAAACTGCATACACACACTCACTTACACACACACACACTCACTTACACACACACACACACACACACACACACACACACACACACACACACACACACACACACACACACACACACACACACACACTCTACATTATACCGCGTTCACATCTTGTCCACCATCATTGCAAACAGGCAAAGGAATGTCCGAAGGCACAGGAGGCTACATATTTCAAACATCTTTTCCAGTTTCTGTGGACATTCTATGCAGACTATGGCTGGAATGGTTATATGAACATGTCTCCAAACACGGTTCTCTCAGAATTGTCTTTCACTGACAAAGCGTGTCAAACCGCCCCATCATTAGGAGGCTCACTTTTCCATACGCAGACACAGGATTCCTCTGTATTTGTCTACGAGCAGACCCAGGGTGTCCCTACACCTTTTCATAATTTGAGATAGGGATGTCCAGAGGGACGTCAGCAGACCAAGGAATCCCCTTTAATTCTTCATGATCAGACAAAGAATCCTATGCACTTCTCCATAAATAGAAAAAGGAATCATCTGTATTTGCTCACCAGCAGACAAAGGTAGCATATACACGTGTCCATAATGTGCGAAAGGGGTGTCTAGAGACACGTCAGCAGACAAAGGAATCCCCTTTATTTCTTCATGATCAGACAAAGGAATCCTATGCACTTCTCCGTAGGCAGAAAAAGGAATCTTCTGTATTTGCCCACCAACAGACAAAGGAAGCACCTTCACTTGTCCATAAGTTGCGATAGGGATGTCCAAGGGCACATCAGCAGACAAAGGAATAAACCCTTTAATTCTTCATGATCAGACAAAGGAATCGTGTGCACGTCTCCATAAGCAAAAAAAGGAATCATCTGAATTTTCCCACCAGCAGACAAAGGAATCACCTACACTTGTCCATAAGTTGCAATAGGGATGTCCAGGGGCACATCAGGCAGCATGCTCCATCTGTCCTGCAGCCTGCGGAGCAGCTCGTCCTTGAACCTGTACATGTCCGTGTCCCTGACCGCCCTGTGCTTGTCGGCAGGGTTCTCCCAGCCCCTGTAGTGATGCAGCAGGGCGTCCAGCTCGAACACGTTGGTCAAGCTCTTCGCGGGGCCGCGGTACTTCCAGATGTTGTGGATGCCCACCGTCTGGATGCCTAGCGGGTCGATGATGTACTTGGCCCGCTGGCCGTGGGGAAAATATTTCGGCTCCCGCTTGTCTACAGACAGCACGATGGACTGGAGTTTGTCAGCTATGGCTCTGCCTGTGAAGTTCTCTTCGTTGTGAGGCCAGTCTTTGCGGAAAAAGACGCACCTGAAAACAAGGTCAAATGAGTATTTTTGATTGTTCACAATTTGATTTACAGGGAGTTTTGGCCATGTCTTGACAATCACCATTCACGCTAACATGTGGAGGCTCAGCAATACCAATACCCAGATAAGCAAATCAGGTGTGGTTCCCTATGTATGTCTGTCTGTCTCCGCCTCTGCCCGTCTGTTTGTCTGTCTGTCTGTCACACACACACACACACACACACACACACACGCGCGCGCGTACAAACACACACACACACACACACACATACACACACACACAAAAAACCCTCCCCTCCAGCAACAACCAGCAACCCTCCCTTCTCCTCCCCCCCCCCCACCACACACACAAAAAACCCTCCCCTCCAGCAACAACCAGCAACCCTCCCTTCTCCCCCCCCCCCACCACACACAAAAAACCCTCCCCTCCAGCAACAACCAGCAACCCTCCCTTCTCCCCCCCCCCCCACCACACACAAAAAACCCTCCCCTCCAGCCACAACCAGCAACCCTCCCTTCTCCCCCCCCCCACCACACACAAAAAACCCTCCCCTCCAGCAACAACCAGCAACCCTCCCTTCTCCCCCCCCCCCACCACACACAAAAAACCCTCCCCTCCAGCAACAACCAGCAACCCTCCCTTCTCCCCCCCCCCCCCCCACCACACACAAAAAACCCTCCCCTCCAGCAACAACCAGCAACCCTCCCTTCTCCCCCCCCCCCCACCACACACAACAAGAAGGGCAAAGCCCATACGACTCACATGCTTGACCTTGACCTTTACATGACCTTGACCTTCAGGGTCAAGGTCAAATAACTAAACCTAGCAATGACATCATACACTAAGAACTGCTTTACACATTTTTCCTACCAAAATACATGACCTTGACCCAAGGTCAAGGTCATCCAAGGTCATGCAACACAAAGCTGTTAATTCAAGACATAGGAAGTACAATGGTGCTTATTGGCTCTTTCTACCATGAGATATGGTCACTTTTAGCGGTTCACTACCTTATTTTGGTCACATTTCATAAGGGTCAAAGTGACCTTGACCTTGATCATATGTGACCAAATGTGTCTCATGATGAAAGCATAACATGTGCCCCACATAATGTTTAAGTTTGAAACAGTTATCTTCCATAGTTCAGGGTCAAGGTCACTTCAAAATATGTATACAATCCAACTTTGAAGAGCTCCTGTGACCTTGACCTTGAAGCAAGGTAAACCAAACTGGTATCAAAAGATGGGGCTTACTTTGCCCTATATATCATATATAGGTGAGGTATTCAATCTCAAAAACTTCAGAGAAAATGGGAAAAATGTGAAAAATAGCTGTTTTTTAGACAACATTTATGGCCCCTGCGACCTTGACCTTGAAGCAAGGTCAAGATGCTATGTATGTTTTTTGGGGCCTTGTCATCATACACCATCTTGCCAAATTTGGTACTGATAGACTGAATAGTGTCCAAGAAATATCCAACGTTAAAGTTTTCCGGACGGACGGACGGACGGACGTCCGGACGGACGTCCGGACGGACGGACGGACGGACGGACGACTCGGGTGAGTACATAGACTCACTTTTGCTTCGCATGTGAGTCAAAAAACCCTCCCCTCCAGCAACAACCAGCAACCCTCCCTTCTCCCCCCCCCCCCCCCACCACACACAAAAAACCCTCCCCTCCAGCAACAACCAGCAACCCTCCCTTCTCCCCCCCCCACCACACACAAAAAACCCTCCCCTCCAGCAACAACCAGCAACCCTCCCTTCTCCCCCCCCCCACCACACACAAAAAACCCTCCCCTCCAGCAACAACCAGCAACCCTCCCTTCTCCCCCCCCCCCCACCACACACAAAAAACCCTCCCCTCCAGCAACAACCAGCAACCCTCCCTTCTCCCCCCCCCCCACCACACACAAAAAACCCTCCCCTCCAGCAACAACCAGCAACCCTCCCTTCTCCCCCCCCCCCCACCACACACAAAAAACCCTCCCCTCCAGCAACAACCAGCAACCCTCCTTCTCCCCCCCCCCCCCACCACACACAAAAAACCCTCCCCTCCAGCAACAACCAGCAACCCTCCCTTCTCCCCCCCCCCCCCACCACACACAAAAAACCCTCCCCTCCAGCAACAACCAGCAACCCTCCCTTCTCCCCCCCCCACCACACACAAAAAACCCTCCCCTCCAGCAACAACCAGCAACCCTCCCTTCTCCCCCCCCCCCCACCACACACAAAAAACCCTCCCCTCCAGCAACAACCAGCAACCCTCCCTTCTCCCCCCCCCCACCACACACAAAAAACCCTCCCCTCCAGCAACAACCAGCAACCCTCCCTTCTCCCCCCCCCCCCCCACCACACACAAAAAACCCTCCCCTCCAGCAACAACCAGCAACCCTCCCTTCTCCCCCCCCCCCACCACACACAAAAAACCCTCCCCTCCAGCAACAACCAGCAACCCTCCCTTCTCCCCCCCCCCCCCACCACACACAAAAAACCCTCCCCTCCAGCAACAACCAGCAACCCTCCCTTCTCCCCCCCCCCACCACACACAAAAAACCCTCCCCTCCAGCAACAACCAGCAACCCTCCCTTCTCCCCCCCCCCCACCACACACAAAAAACCCTCCCCTCCAGCAACAACCAGCAACCCTCCCTTCTCCCCCCCCCCCCCACCACACACAAAAAACCCTCCCCTCCAGCAACAACCAGCAACCCTCCCTTCTCCCCCCCCACCACACACACACACACACACACACAAATCTCACTTGAACAAGAAGGCACTGGTGTTCGTGTTCAGACTCCTGAGCATGGCGTCCCAGGTGAGATGTCGCTTGGGGATAATGAACTCGTCCAGGTCCTGATAGACCAGGTAGCGACTCCGCCCACGGTGACGGTTCAGACAGTCGTTGTGCGAGGCCAGCTGGGCAAAGTAGTGCACCTCTGTGGGCTATGGAATACAATACAACACAATACAATACATGGCAATGCAATGTAATGCAATACTTCTTCCTCTGCGTTTATGGGCTGAAACTACCATTAAACATGTACATGCAAAGACCTGCCGGTGACTCATCCCCCTTTGTGCATTCATACAAGCACAATGCAATGCAACGCAACGCAGTGCAATGCAATGCAATGCAACAATGCAATGCAACAATACAATGCAACAATGCAATACAATGCAATACAATGCAATCGTTGTAAGAGGCCAGGTTGATCAAGTAGTGAACCTCTGGAGGCTGTGGAATACTTGAAATGCTGTACAATACAAAACGCTAGACATTGTACAAGACTGCCTTGTGATCAAGATGTCGGCCTTCCATTTAGAAGACTCGAGGTTCGAACCCCGGCTGGGGCTAATGGGTTAAGGGTTGAGATTTTTTCCAATCTACCAGGTCTACTTATGAGTACACCTGCCAGTGCCTCACCACCAATTTCCTTCACTTGCAAGAAACTGACATGCTTTCATTCCTTGAGCTATGTTGACCAAGTTTTTTTTTTAGCCGAGACCAGCTGTGCTGCAGCAGGTCACTCAGAATTGTAGTAACTGTGCAGTAACCGTGTATCTACACGCTGGAATGCAGGCGTTAGAATAAGATGGACGTTACAGGAAGCGACTGAAGCTAACAGTCTGAGCGGATATATCCGTACATGGTCAGATAGAGCCATATGAGTGGGCACGGATATATCCGTACCTGGGAGACAATGAGTTCAATAAGCGTACTTCTTTATTTTCACCGAGGAAACAATATTTCAGTCTCGAGTATATATCGAATCAGAAAACAGAATGACGGGGGAAAGCTAAACGCGTTACACCGGCATTGTTATTTGCAATTCCTTGGAGAGAAAAAAAAACTGACGTTACAGTAACATTATCCTGTCTACTTTCCTTCGGCCTGTGCTTAGCCAGGTTTAGACAGCTTATGGAAATATGCTTTGCTGGTATGAGAATGGACGGAAATAAAGTGCCTTCATTTCCATAACAAACAAAAAAAGCTAAGACACTAAAATTAATAGTCACTATCATGGTTTGTTTGTTTGTTTGCTTAACGCCCAGCCGACCACGAAGGGCCATATCAGGGCGGTGCTGCTTTGACATTTAACGTGCGCCACACACAAGACAGAAGTCGCAGCACAGGCTTCATGTCTCACCCAGTCACATTATTCTGACACCGGACCAACCAATCCTAGCACTGACCCCATAATGCCAGACGCCAGGCGGAACAGCCACTAGATTGCCAATTTTAAAGTCTTAGGTATGACCTCCCGATCACGGGGCGGACGCCTTACCACTAGGCCACCGTGCCGGTATCACTATCATGGTGCCGTCTCACGCAGAGGTAAGACTGTACTCATGAATAATGCAAAGGCCTCAGACACGAGAATAGACAAGAAGGGCAAAGCCCATACGACTCACATGCTTGACCTTGACCTTTACATGACCTTGACCTTCAGGATCAAGGTCAAATAACTAAACCTAGCAATGACATCATACACTAAGAACTGCTTTACACATTTTTCCTACCAAAATACATGTGACCTTGACCCAAGGTCAAGGTCATCCAAGGTCATGCAACACAAAGCTGTTAATTCAAGACATAGGAAGTACAATGGTGCTTATTGGCTCTTTCTACCATGAGATATGGTCACTTTTAGTGGTTCACTACCTTATTTTGGTCACATTTCATAAGGGTCAAAGTGACCTTGACCTTGATCATATGTGACCAAATGTGTCTCATGATGAAAGCATAACATGTGCCCCACATAATTTTTAAGTTTGAAACAGTTATCTTCCATAGTTCAGGGTCAAGGTCACTTCAAAATATGTATACAATCCAACTTTGAAGAGCTCCTGTGACCTTGACCTTGAAGCAAGGTAAACCAAACTGGTATCAAAAGATGGGGCTTACTTTGCCCTATATATCATATATAGGTGAGGTATTCAATCTCAAAAACATCAGAGAAAATGGGGAAAATGTGAAAAATAGCTGTTTTTTAGACAACATTTATGGCCCCTGCGACCTTGACCTTGAAGCAAGGTCAAGATGCTATGTATGTTTCTTGAGGCATTGTCATCATACACCATCTTGCCAAATTTGGTACTGATAGACTGAATAGTGTCCAAGAAATATCCAACGTTAAAGTTTTCCGGACGGACGGACGTCCGGACGTCCGGACGGACGGACGGACGGACGACTCGGGTGAGTACATAGACTCACTTTTGCTTCGCATGTGAGTCAAAAATCGTCAAAAACGAAGAGAAAAAAGGTTTGCCAAATCATGTATAACACAAAGTCTTTCTTAATCCTGATGTAAGAGAAGAAGAGGACACGGTTTTCACCTGAGGAGTGTAAAATCAAATCAATCTACTGTGCTGATTTTCTATATCAGAAATGAACACTCAAAGGAGGAATTTCCCCCCCAAAAGGAGGAAGATTCTCATGCCTGTAAAACATCTCTACATCAAAATCATATCAAGAATGTTGAGTTGAGTCAGAATGCAGCACAGTAAAATGAGCAGGTGTTCCAAACACCGCAAAAATACAACAAAAACAACAACAACAACAACAAATAGATTAAGAAAATTCAACAGCGGTAAAAGATACCGAACCAAGGTGATTCAATGACATTCCATTCTACTTTGTAAACAAATAGTGTGTGGGGCATTGTGGGGGGGGGGGGGGGGGATGGCAGGTGCGTAAAGGCATGCAGAGACAGAGAGAAAGAGAGAAAGAGGGAGACAGACACGCTGAAAGAGACAATGTCCCATGCACAGTCATTCTCTATTTTTTTTAAAGCTAAAGGCATAGCCCTTCTCGTGTGAACGCCGATCTGGGTCACCATCTCAGATATGTCCAGCTCTCCCCTACCACCGGCCCCATTCCACCTTGGAGGGAAGGGGGGCAATAGCCAGTTATGGAGTCACTCCCCCCCCCCCCCCAAAAAAAAAACACCAAAAAAACACCACAATCCCCCCACCACCAACAGCAACCTCCGCTCCCCACAACCACCACCACAACCCCCCAAACAAGAAGGGCAAAGCCCATACGACTCACATGCTTGACCTTGACCTTTACATGACCTTTTCCTACCAAAATACATGTGACCTTGACCCAAGGTCAAGGTCATCCAAGGTCATGCAACACAAAGCTGTTAATTCAAGACATAGGAAGTACAATGGTGCTTATTGGCTCTTTCTACCATGAGATATGGTCACTTTTAGTGGTTTACTACCTTATTTTGGTCACATTTCATAAGGGTCAAAGTGACCTTGACCTTGATCATATGTGACCAAATGTGTCTCATGATGAAAGCATAACATGTGCCCCACATAATTTTTAAGTTTGAAACAGTTATCTTCCATAGTTCAGGGTCAAGGTCACTTCAAAATATGTATACAATCCAACTTTGAAGAGCTCCTGTGACCTTGACCTTGAAGCAAGGTAAACCAAACTGGTATCAAAAGATGGGGCTTACTTTGCCCTATATATCATATATAGGTGAGGTATTGAATCTCAAAAACTTCAGAGAAAATGGGAAAAATGTGAAAAATAGCTGTTTTTTAGGCAACATTTATGGCCCCTGCGACCTTGACCTTGAAGCAAGGTCAAGATGCTATGTATGTTTTTTGGGGCCTTGTCATCATACACCATCTTGCCAAATTTGGTACTGATAGACTGAATAGTGTCCAAGAAATATCCAACGTTAAAGTTTTCCGGACGGACGGACGGACGGACGGACGTCCGGACGGACGTCCGGACGGACGGACGTCCGGACGGACGGACGGACGACTCGGGTGAGTACATAGACTCACTTTTGCTTCGCATGTGAGTCAAAAACACCACAATCCCCCAACACCAACAACAACCTTCCCTACCCCCCCCCCCCCCCCCCCTCAAACCACCACCAGTCACAACAGATACAAGTTCCTACCTTGGCCCTGTCAGGAGGCCAGTGGTCTACACGAACTGGCAGGTTCCATGAGACGAGCTGCACCAGCCCCTGCCTCTGGTACCAGCGCAGAACCTTGGCCACGTTGTCGCCCATGGAGTGCACGTAGAAGGTGAACTGGTCCGCGCCCAGCATGCGGTTCAGCTCAATCATCTCCACGATTTCGTACGCACGGCTGTGGGAAAATGCGGGGGAAAAAAGAGAAGGTTAGACCGAATGAGTGAGAGAGAGAGAGAGAGAGAGAGAGAGAGAGAGAGAGAGAGAGAGAGAGAGAGAGAGAGAGAGAGAGAGAGAGATGTATTGTACAGTCCCAACGCACCACTGATCTAAAACGAAGAGATAAAATCTCCACCACCACCACCAC
>NC_090245.1:43525652-43578613 GCF_037325665.1 Littorina saxatilis | reverse complement strand
ACGCCTACGTACGTACGTGCATGCGTGTGTGCAAATGCGTGCGTGCGTCGTGAGTTTGTTTTTGGGTTTCTGTGTTTGTTTCTTCTTTTCACACTTAGGCGTACTGCTAAATCGTGACACACCTATCGACTGCACATTTTCAAGTGCTGGCTTTTCAGTTGGCAGCTGAATAAATAATCCATTTTCCTTCCTAGCTCATTGTAGGCCCAAGAGAAAACACAGACACCTAAAAGACCACCGTGTCTCTTTGATGGCGCACCGGTAGAAGAAAGCCTGTGGCGGATAATCCTACCTACACCGTTCAAGTGTCTGAATGTCCAGAACCTCAAACAAATAACCTTTCCCTTTGATGTGTTCCACGTGAGTTCCACTGCTGGTCAAACTTGCTATTTCAAAAGAAGAATTAACCGGATAATATCACATTTGCATGGTACAAATGAACATGAACGAGACTAGTGTTTCCTATAATTCCCCTGTTTAGAGACTCCTATGGAAAAACACGTAGGTGTTGAAATAAAATTAATCTGCTGTGATGACGCGTTTGTTATATACTCTCCCCTGAGAGAAGACTTGGCACCTGCTTAACTTGCAAATCGTTTGGTTTGTTTGTTTGTTGGCTAGCGGTTGGCTGGTTGGTTGGTTCGCTGGCTGGCTTGCGGGCAGATTGGCTGACTAGCTGACTGGTGTGCTGGCTCTCTCTCTCTCTCTCTCTCTCTCTCTCTCTCTCTCTCTCTTTCTCTCTCTCTCTCTCTCTCTCTCTCTCTCTCTCTCTCTCTCTCTCTCTCTCTCTCTCTCTCTCTCTCTCTCTCTCTCTCTCTCTCTCTCTCTCTCTCTCTCTCTCTCTCTCTCTCTCTCTCTCTCTCTCTCTCTCTCTCTCTCTCTCTCTCTCTCTCTCTCTCTCTCTCTCTCTCTCTCTCTCTCTCTCTCTCTCTCTCTCTCTCTCTCTCTCTCTCTCTCTCTCTCTCTCCAAAGCGAAAGTCCATATCAAACTCTCCACACACAGCGCGAGAATGTAGGTTCTAATCAAACTCTCCAAATACAACGAAAGAGTTATAAGTCCTACTCAAACTCTGCAAATGCAACGCAAGAATTTTAGTCCTAAACAAACTCTCCAAATACAACGCGAGAGTTTAAGTCCTATACAAGCTCTCCAATGAATGAAAAGATCTAAAAAAGTGGAAGCATCGTAGACGTTTTGATTGAGAAGGGGAGAAAGAAAATGGTAAAGAAACAATGAATGTGGTCACACAGAGAACGAGGTAAGGATAGAGAGGGAGCAAGTATGTCTGTGTGTCAGTGTGTGCGTTTGTTCGTCTGTCTGTCTCTATGTCTCTGTCTGTCTGTTTGTCTATCTGTCTCTGTTTGTCTGTACCTCGGAGAGAGCTACGTTCTCGTATTAACTTATTTTCATTCCTATATCTGACACAGACATCTTTTATAATGCAACAATCTCACTCAGGCTGGAAATGATGAACGTCACATTGCAGACTTACAGTAAATGTCACAGTTCATGATCAGACTCTATGGGAAGCAATACAAATGCACATCTCTTGGTCCCACTACTGCTACTGGCAAAGTACTTTTTAACAAATCAGTGTTAGCGTATGTTTATGTACTTCGCCGAAAAGAATGTGAGATTTTGAACACGCACGTAAGCACATACGCACGCACGCACACACACACACACACACACACACGCACACGCGCGCAGAATCGTACGTGCAAACAGTTCTCTGTACGCCTCCCGCCGCTTATCCTGGCCCTCCACCTTCCCCCGCTTTTACTGTATTGCACAATCACACATTTCAGCGTGGAAAGAAAAACAAACTCTCCGTCGCCTCATCAATAAACCATTCCCTTTCTATTGCACGCCTAAGCCTCGATGATTAATTACTGAACTAGGGGAGGGGGCTCGAATAAGTAGAACGTACCCATGCGATATTGCTGTACTGCACATATATTTGAAAGTTATACCGCGTTTCAACCAGTTAAAGTATACAGCATCAGGATCGACAACTCGGGTCGACAAAATTTATTCAGCCCTAAAGAAAACAACTTGTAAACTGCCAAATCAGCAAATTATTGTATATTATAATATGGTGCAATCCCAACGCCCCAAACTACAACAACAAACAACTAACATCAACCAGCTAAAGTAAACAGCATCAGGATCGACAACTCGGGTCGACCAAATATATTCAGCCCTAAAGAAAACAATTTGTGAACGGCCAAAGCAGCAAATTAATGTGCATATATATGGTGCAATCCCAACGCCCCAAACTACAACAAACAAGTGTCATATCACTTGCAGCCAGCAATGATCAGCTAAGTACCACGACAAACAAGTGTCATATCACTTGCAGCCAGCAATGATCAGCTAAGTACCACGACAAACAAGTGTACCATCACTTGCAGCCAGCAAGGATCAGCTAAGTACCACAACCAAGTGTCATATCACTTGTAGTCAGCAAGGATCAGCTAAGTAACACGACAAGCAAGTGTACTATCACTTGTAGCCAGCAATGATCAGAACAGTACCAATACAAGACAAGCAAGTGTACCTTCACTTGTAGCTAGCAATGAACAGCAAAGTACCAAGACAAGCAAGTGTACCATCACTCGTAGCCAGCAATGATCAGCAAAGTACCAAGACAAGCAAGTGTACCATCACTTGTAGCTAGCAATGAACAGCAAAGTACCAAGACAAGCAAGTGTACCTTCACTTGTAGCTAGCAATGAACAGCAAAGTACCAAGACAAGCAAGTGTACCATCACTTGTAGCTAGCAATGAACAGCAAAGTACCAAGACAAGCAAGTGTACCATCACTTGTAGCTAGCAATGAACAGCAAAGTACCAAGACAAGCAAGTGTACCATCACTTGTAGCCAGCAGTGATCAGCAAAGTACCACGACAAGCAAGTGTGCCATCAATTGCAGGCAGCAGTGATCAGCGCGTGGCACAAATTAATTCACTCTCTCTCTCTCTCTCTCTCTCTCTCTCTCTCTCTCTCTCTCTCTCTCTCTCTCTCTCTCTCTCTCTCTCTCTCTCTCTCTCTCTCTCTCTCTCTCTCTCTCTCTCTCTCTCTCTCTCTCTCTCTCTCTCTCTCTCTCTCTCTCTCTCTCTCTCTCTCTCTCTCTCTCTCTCTCTCTCTCTGAGCTTTCTTCTCTTCCCTCCAATGCAATCGACGCTGATTCTCTTGATTAATTAATTAGGTTGTCAAATTAAGCAGTCCGCGCCTCTTTCTATCTCTTATCAGATCGATCTTCGCCAAAAATTTACCGCCAACGCCGTGATTCTGGAAAGACTGGCAAACAAACGAACGCACACAAACGCCGCACACACACACACACACACACACACACACACGAACACTCACGCGCACGCCACGCAGGCACGCACGCACACACACACACACACACACACACACACACACACACACACACACACATAGATTTTTCTATTATTTTTTGTTTTCAGGAGAAACGCTGGGTCAACTCTGCTTAAATGAAACATTATACAGTCTTAGTTGCCATATATAACAATTTTTGTGTGATAACAGCTTTGGCTGTGGACAGAAACTAGTCCGTTTTAAGCGTCACATTTAGAGTGAACGCTGCCAAAAGTGTTAAAAAAAAAAAGCCTAACGGTTTTGTGGTTTATGTCTCTGCAACCGTTTAGATATCTGCAAGTTATCCAGAGAGAGTAAATACAGCGAATGAAACTGTTTTCAGCGTTCTAGCACCGTTAGTTTGTCAGAACAAGAGATGATCCATATTAGGAACCGGTCCATGTAAGGCAACCTTCCCCTAATACTAACACACACACACACACACACACACACACACACAGCGCTACCCCTCCTCCTGCCCAGCAGTCAAGACAATGCAGCACCTGGCATGGCCTTTGAAATTGACACAGACACATAATTGACAGGGTTCACTGGCAGGCGAAGATCAACAGACTGCACTGTGCTGTGCAATTAATGCAGTGCAGACGTGCACCTCGTTAAAGTTACACCGGCCACCAAAAGAACTGTTGCAACATCGTCCACACTTCAACGCCGAATAGCTGTATAAGCCGCATGCTCATGGTGGTTTATTTTTTTTAAAGACATACGATATCGATTTAAATAAAACAATCAAGGCGTCTCTTCTTGACCCTCTCTTTCGAAGTGAAATCTCTGACGTCAAAAGCCAAACAAAGTTCGAAAAGACGTGACATAACATGAATTATGGCGTCACGTAAACATTATGTCACTTCTTCTGCATGTCTCCCAAGGAACGTAAAAATGTGTAGCTAGGTGACTTCAACATAGCAGCAGTAGAAAATAAATCATAAGGCCACCGCCAGGCTGTGCATGTATCGGTTTCGTATACCATTAAGGAAATTCACAAGGTGGCTGTGTAATTGAATTTCCTTCGTTATAGTGCTTGAGCTGCAAGAAAGGTATTGCGTCCTTGTCGACTCTTTGGTTTAAACAAAATTTTATTCAGAATTTCTTCGCATGAACAGTTCGAAACACACAGCTAGGACACGCACTCAAGCAAATGCTTATATCACGTGACCAGAACAATACTAACTTACACACATTTTCGTAATGGTGGACATAACAACAATAAACCAGAAGAACAAATTGAAAGAATGGGGATGGGGAACTAAATAGGAACAAAAGAATCTACAGAAGAGAAAAAAGAAAAGGGAGGGGGAGGGGGAAGAAAGTACTAACAACCACAAGGGGAGACTAGGACGAAAGCGCATAGGAAGAGAGCATCAAGTCTAAGACATGCAACATGCAAATTCAAGTAAATGTAACAATTTTTTATGGAAGGCAGTAATTCGTTAACATATAAAATACGAGACAAACGATAATAATCATTACTTATACGCTGCTTATGTAATCAAATACGATAACACAGAGAGAGGCAGTGTGGAGGTACACATACGCCTGCCCACACACATATACACTATCAATGCGTGAACACATCCATCAAATCAGTCGACCAGATTAAACAATAAACGATTGAACAGACTCAAATTAATATCAATATGTTATTACGAACAGAATATTGCTCGCTACCTTTTAATAATATTTCCACGCGTCTGAAGTGAACAGGCAACGAATTGATTGTTGCCAGACGAGCATCTGCATACAAAATGCAGTTTAATAAATAATGTTCGGCTGTTTCATTTGGATCACCGCAATTGTCGACTCTTTGATGGGGCAACGTCATATTGTTCTTCTTCGTATGCGTTCATATGCTGTAACTCCCACGTCCACTCGTGTTTTTGTTTTAACGAGTACGACTCTGTGTGTGTGTGTGTGGGGGGGGGGGGGGTCCGGCCATTCAGGCAGCCATACTCCGTTTTTCGGGGAATACGTGCTTGGTATTTCCGTGTTTCTATAGTATAACCCACCGATCTCCTTTCCCGGGCATCTTTGGTTTTGTGCTTGCGTGTGCACACGCTAGCAGGTCTGCACGTAAGTTGAAATGCGAGATCGGAAAAATCTCCACTGTCCAGGCGCGGCCGGGATTCGAATACTTCTTCTTCTTCAGCGTTCCAGAATTTGTCTGGTTACGTGTGAGCTCGTTTGCCCATTTGGGTTCCCCACACTATACTCTGAGAGCATAGTCAGCTTCACTCCGCTTTCGTTGAGTAGGCATGCTGGGTATTTTCGTGTTTCCATAACCCACCGAACTCTGACATGGATTACAGGATCTTTTCCGTGCGCACTTGGTCTTGTGCTTGCGTGTACACACGAAGGGGGTTAAGTCACTAGCAGGTCTGCACATAAGTTGACCTGGGAGATCGGAAAAATCTTCACTCTTAACCCACCAGGCAGCAGCGACCGGGATTCGAACTCACGACCTCCCGATTAGGAGGCCGACGTCTTACCACCACGCCACTGCGCCCGTCATGATTCGAACACCAATACATGGAAGACCGGCGGCTTATCCATGACTATTGCGCCCGTCGGCTACGTCATAATTATAAGCGTTCGCTTGAGTTCGTGCCCTAGTTGTTTTTCTTTTTATTTCTCTATTATGATTCAGGTGACTTACAACCTTGTTCAAACAAACTCGGTTTCGATCCTTATCACCAGCATGAACTCTGTACCTTTAAAACTCAATTGGTATTGTGCACTGCAACGTGCAGACAGTCAAGTCAACACGCTTTGTGATGAGTGGTCTTAGCTTCCAAACGCCAATCCTTAAAGGCACAGTAAGCCTCACGTAAACCATCACAGATACTGTCAGGCTTTTACACACAGTACAAACATCCTTCCATTTGAACGCTCACCGAACGGGTACACATCCTGGCTGCTTTCCGTCGAGAGTGAGACATTTTCAAACAATTTATTTTCGTGGACCGTCTGATCTACAATCAGGCGCCTCGTTTTGGCGCTAGAACTATAACTTTTAAAATCTAATTAATAAAATGACAGCCTGTAATACAAACATTCTTAAATCATAAAAGATATCTTTTTCCATCAAGACAAGATCAGTACAATTCGAAGTTTTGAAAGTTTTAAAAAAGATAGCCCGGAAGCAGGTTCACGAAAGGTCGTGTCTCAATGCAGACGATTTTTCTGCATAGCGCTCGCTTTCTTTGAAGCCAGCCGCCGCCGACAAGTTCGTGTGACTCGCAGCCGTTTGTTGCGTTTTAGAATCAGAGGTACACAATAACGTGCTATTGCAGATACAGCCAGTCGCATTCAAATCACAAACTGACGACTAAATTGTAAAAAAAAAGGAACGTGGATCACACGGGTTCACGATGGCTCAGGGGTTAGATAAACCACGAAATCTGGTGTGTTGTTTACGCGAGATAAATAGCAATTCAAACGAACTGTTTTATTGAATGCTATTAAATGCTATTGCAAGTGTGTTCCATAAGGTTAGAACTGCTTTTTTCATTCGAAGATTTAAATCGTTTCGTAAACCATTTGAGACATACTGGGGCTTTAAGTGTATGAACAGAGCGCAGCGCTAAGGACACATGCAAGTTACACAAGAATACGCGAGCAAACGCTAAACTCTAATAGAATTAGACACAAGAAAAAAGGCCGCGCCGGGTGATCATTGGCCACCTGGGTTCTCTGCTTTAGTGTACACGACTGCAGTGAACTGCCATTGACTCCCTGGCTGTGAATTATCCTCAATTATCTCATTATTACGCAAATACAGTCGAACCTGCCCGGGCGGCCACCTCCCGATAACTAACACCTGCCCATTACGACCACCTCAACGAGGTGTGTTATTTTCTCCCATAAATCTCCTTTCCATCGCAACCACCTGTCAGTAACGACTGTTTTGATCAGTACGACTCCGAATAGAAATTGTTAGAAATGTCCAATTCTAATTTCTATTTTTTTCATTTTAATCGGCAAAATAATGAAAATTAGAGGTTACTTGTGTGACTAAAATTCCCTACTCAGTGGCAGATAGAGCACGTGCATACACAGGGCGGATTCGGGTTAGAAACCGATCGGGCGATTAAAGCCATATGTACTCGATGACTATACACGCTAATTGCTTTACCAACAGCTGGAGACAGACTAAATTAAGTTCCCTGCAAAATATTGTGGTCTAGGAGCCCTTAAAGCCATATGTACGCGCTCCCGTGTTTACAAAGTGTAGTTTGCCCATAATCGATGTCAAACGCACCATAAGACCATGTAATGACGATATGTCGCCATGCGCGGACCATATACATGCATTACAGCTTGTTTTAGAGTCTCAAAAACTTTGGATGTAAACAAAGACGCGGAGTTATTTCCCTTGCGTCAACGCTACCTCTGTTGGCAAATCTATAAATAGGACGATCCAGATCAAAATGAAAATTAACATATCTCAACATTGAAGGGGTCCTAGACCACAATATTTTGCAGGGAACTTAATTTAGCATGTCTCCAGCTGTTGGTAAAGCAATTAGCGTGTATAGTCATCGAGTACATATGGCTTTAAATGTTGAGATATTTGAATTTTTATTTTGATCTAGATGGTCCTATTTATAGATTTGGCAACACATGTAACGTTGATGCAAGGGAGAGAACACCGCGGCTTTGTTGACATCCTCACTTTTTCAGAGGCTAGAACAAGCTGTAATGCATGTATTATGGTCCGCGCATGGTGACGTATCGTCATTATATGGTCTTATGGTGCGTTTGACATCGATTGTGGGCAAACTACACTTTGTAAACACGGGAGTGCGTTAGTATGCCTTTAAGTGATTGCAGATGAAAAAAAAACCACTGAAGGAAAACAATCCTAACCTTCGATAATCGATTGAGTTTCTGGTGATCGATCTGCGCATTTGACAAGATTTTTTCGTGTTAACGTATTGGAAGTGATAAGAGAGAAAGAGAGAGAGACATATAGACATGCAGACAGACAGACAGATAGACAGACAGAAGAGATACAGACAGATAGACAGACAGAAGAGATACAGACAGACAGAGATGAGAGAGAGAGGGAGACGCTCGCACGCGTGCGCACACACACACACACACACACACCACCCACCCCCACCCCCCACACACACCACCCACCCCACACACACACTCACACACAACCCATACCTACCCCCTTTCCTGGAGGTTTGCATTATTCACACATGATTGCTCAAGCGAGCCGAGAGCACTCAAGGAGGACTGGCGACGGGGGACCGCGGGTTATTATAATTCCATCAGATGCAAGTACCCCAGGGGACCGCTGACAGGATGTAGGGCGCTACATCTATTGATTTCCCCACCATAACCCGCTCCACACATGGTGACACCCATCTTTTAAAGCTTATGGTGTTTGTGCTTAAAGTCCTTCCCGTGAAAAACCGTACTGCTCGTCACCGTATCACATTTGGCCAGGCTTTGACTTGCACCAAATGTGTATCACAAGACATAGGTGATGAATTCCATTATTTATTTGTCTGTGATTTTTTCAAAGAAGAAAGAGCTGAGTTGTTACCACCTTACTATTGGAAAAAACCTAATGCACTTAAATTTAAAAAGTTGTTTGCCACTAACAAAAAGAAATTGCTAAAGAATATTTTGGACTTTATTAATAGAATCTGTAACAGTTTTTCATAATCTTTTTAATTTTTATTTATTTATTATATTAGCATATATCATGATTGTATTGATTGTATTTATTGTTCAAAATGCCCCCAGGGGTTATGGACTAATAAAAAACTTGAAACTTGAAACTTGAAACTTAAGAACATCCCTCGGTGTCATGCCTACTGACCGAATGCCTACTGACCGAACCCACAGGTATATGATCTACAAGTTAGTATCCCCATTCAAAAACATGCAAGAGCCTAGCTAGTGACCTTATTAAGTTCACTGCGTTAATCTAGAACATAATCTGAAAAAAACCGTTTCCCTTTGACTTCTTCTACTTTCATATCAATCATCATGTCCCTTAGGTTCTTGATGTTTCCAAGACGTAATAAAACTCACATAGTCAGTTAGTTCCCTGCACACTTTCGCGGCAGGATGTCACACTGACTTATCTACATAGATCAGAATCTTATCAACACAGCACGCCTGCGTGCGATTTGTATCACATCACTTCCTTCATTGATACAAATCACATGGCAACATCGCCGTAATTTAAATCTAAATCGTTGGAAGAACGTGAGTCAGTTACAAAGCAGGAACAGATGTTACGTTGCTGTTAGTCCTTGCTGGACACTAATTATTTAAAGGTGACGATAGCTTCACCAGTCAAGATTTCCTATGTTGCTCATGTGACAACTTCGAACATAATGTAAGACAACAGAAAAGAAAAGGAACTTGAGCGTTTTGTTTGTTTGAATGACTGTTCGTTGTTTGGTGGGGTTTTTTCTTTTTTTTTTCTTCTGTTTTTTTGTCTGCTTGTTAGCGTGTTAGCTTTTTTTGTTTGCGTGATTGTTTGTTTGTTTCTTTGTTTGTTTCCAATGGGAATAATGATCATAGGTTGACCAACAACTAGGTGATATCAAGTTTGTCGACAAAATCCATCACATAAACAAATCCCAACGACGACACCCACAAGCACAACAGATCAACACCAAAAAGAAACACCAACACTTCCAGTGACATTTCAAGGGGGATGCTATCTCGCTAACTGCAGGCGCCATCCGGATTCATCGTGCGGCATAAATAATAAACTTACACAAGGACGTAACAGCTAGGAGGACGACAAGTGGCAGCCTCCGCACGTCCTGTGTCCAGCGGTAAAGAACGAAAAAAGAAAGAAAGGCGTATCCACCAAGAATAAATAGATATGTGTACAACGTCGAAGAGAGCAAGAATAAAGAAATATATGTCCAACGTGAGAGAAAGCTAGGATAATGGAATATTTATGTCGAACGTCAAAAAAAGCAAGAATACAAAAATATGTGCACTGTACATCGTCAAGGAAAGTAAAGACATATGTGTCCAACTCAGGGTTTTTTTTAAAAAGGGGAGAGAGAATTAAAATAGAGTTGCCCATCTTCAAATAAAGCAAAGAAATATGTGTCCAAAATAAATGTCATGTTTGTCATAAAAGAAGAATAGAGACATCTGCGTCCAACGTCAAAGAAAGTTCTGAAGAAGACGGGTAGGCGTGAAATTGAGATCCTTAAAGGCTGCCATATTCGTAGCGTTCATTAATTAATTCATATTGTTTACATGTGCCAATAATGTTATAAAACTGTACCTAAGGGGATACAATAACGATTGGCTGTAGCTTTCGAACACACACAAAAATATTTCAGTATTGCAAAGTGGTGTTGATAGTGTCGAATGTAAACAGAACAGTCTCAAACGCCATCTTTGGTTTACGAAACGTCACGAAGTGACGTCAACTTCGTGACGTCAACGGTCTAAAAATAGCCCAAGTCCTGGAGAACTGTTGCTAAACAATGCAATAAAGAATTAATTATTTCTCGTAATTGTTAAGGACTTCAAACCTAAAACTTTGCAGGAAGCTTAATTTATACATCCCCGCAACGATGGGAAAAGCCCTGGAAGTAATTAAACTAATTAAATAGGACTATATGTCAGCCTTTAAAAAAGGAAACAACAAAACAAAACAAAGACCCGTTACACTTTCGCGTGGGATCGTTCATGGGATTGTTTCTGCACCTAGCCGAAAATCAAGTCTCAAGAAGGTGCTCTGGCTCTACCAGCAACTTGTCTTTGGCACTACAAATCTCTCCTCCAATCACGCTCTGTTGAAAATTCCCAGTACCCACATGCCTATAATCAGTCGGAAGGAGCGGAGCCCCGAAACTGTCCCCAAACACGGAACGTGGATGTCGTTAAAAAAAAGTCAAGAAAATGGGATGACAGACTGATTTCTCCCGAGACTTGTGATGGATTCACGTCAACCACAGGGACAAGAACTGAGCGTCATTAATACCGCGGGCAGACAACTCCCCGGCTTCCTTGATGACGCTTGTAGCGGTATTTTTTGTCTCCCTTGGCGATTCCAGAACACACGCGAGGGTGGTCGCCTTTGACCGACAGAAGAGATTGTTGAAGCCTGGCCTCATAATACTGCGTTTTTCGGGAGAGTCTCAGGGAGGGAGATGGATGTATGTCGCGCAAAAGGTGGCGCGACCCTCCTACCGCTGGCTTTCCGTGCTCTGAGAGTCCAGCGTTGAGTGCTCAGAGGCAGAGACCGACTGATATAGAAAAGGAGGAAAGGGGAAAGGTAGAGAGAGAGAGAGAAGGGGAGGAGAGAGAAAAAGGGGGGGAGAGAGAGAGAGAGTGTGTGTGTGTGTGTGTGTGTGTGTGTGTGTGTGTATGTGTGTGTGTGCGTGCGTGCGTGCGTGCGTGCGCGTGTGTGTGTGTGCTTGAGCAGAATAAAACAAGGCCGCAGGCAGAACTGGCTAGTTCACCAGTCGCATCGTCAAAGAAAATTAACAGAAAAAAAAGAAAGAAAGAAAGAAAGAGAGAAAAAAATATATAGTTTGCCCACCTCGTGAACAAAATTACGCACGCGCTGACGTTAAACTGCCGCACATATCGAACCCTTTTTTTGTCACCGTAATCTGATCAAGTGCGTCTGGTGATTTACGAAGGGTGTAGCGGACCGACGTTGTTAAACTAGGCTTATCCAAAGCTTGAGAAAAATTAATTTTTTGAGAAATGAATTACAGTCCACAGAAAGACGAACCAACCACCAAGCAAGATTAGGCAGGTTAAAACGACGTCGTCTGTCTCGGAAGAGTACATCTAACACCACTGACCGGAAGAACACGAGCGCCGAATGCTTTTTTTGCATTGTTTCTTTGTTTCTTTTTTTTTAACATTTAGTCAAGTTTTGACTATATGTTTTAACATAGACCTGGAATCGAGACTAGGGTAGTGGTGTGTGTGTGTGTGTGTGTGTGTCAGTGTATGTGTGTGTGTGTGTGTGTGTGTGTGTGTGTGTGTGTGTGTGTGTGTGTGTGGAGCGATTCAGAGAAAACTATCGGACCGATCTTCATGAAACTTCCCATGAGAGTTCCTGGGTATGATATCCCCAGACTGTTTTTCTTTTTTTTTCGATAAATGTCTTCGATGACGTCATATCCGCCTTTTAGTGAAAGTTGAGGCGGCACTGTCACGCCCTCATATTTGATCAAATTCATTGAAATTTTGGTCTAGCAATCTTCGACGAAACCCGGACTTTGGTATTGCATTTCAGCGTGGAAGCTTAATAATTAAAATTTTAGCAATCGAT
This sequence comes from Littorina saxatilis, assembly GCF_037325665.1. Taxonomy (NCBI): domain Eukaryota; kingdom Metazoa; phylum Mollusca; class Gastropoda; order Littorinimorpha; family Littorinidae; genus Littorina; species Littorina saxatilis. Next base: position 43,565,914 of record NC_090245.1, on the reverse strand, counting down.
CCAAAAATGAGTTCATCTTATTCTTTATCATTTTCTGATTCCAAAAACATATTGATATGTTATGTTTGGATTAAAAACAAGCTCAGAAAGTCTAAAAGAATACAGAAAAGCGCGCTTTCCTATTAAGCGCTGTACGCTACTGTGCTATACTGACTTGTCACTTCAAGCAAATGCGGGCCGCTACGTTTTGTACGTGAATGTCAGCGTTTTCAATCTCGGTCGCGGGTTATCTTTTTTTTTCGCGAAATTAATGCAGTGCGTTCAGTATCATTCTGTGAGTTTGACAGCTTGAATAAATGTATTAATTTCGCTTCACGCGACTTGTTATTAACTTACAAGACCAAAAACATTGATCGCTATAGATGACCAGCTATAGATATATAAAGCTAAAACAAACACCAATCGTATCAAGTCCGTCTTTGCAAGCTGTTGACGTCATATATCATCGCAGCTGTTTTGATAGCGACATTTACACCTCTGTCTTGTGTGCATGTAATTTCGCTGCACAATCATGTTAATGCACAAGGTACAGCCATTATGCAAGCTTTACTTTTTATTCAGCCACAGCAAACAGAAGAAAAACGTAGCAACATCAAACAAACAAAAACAAACACAAAAAGGCGTATGGGCTGAACAAATTATAAATAAAAAGAATACGATATGCAGATCTATGGAGGAAAAAAAGTCAAATATTCTGCTCCCTTATCGCAGTGGGAGGAAGATACTCTGGCATGTTATTTGCACACGAAGCGTGTAGAGTGCATGCTTACGACCCAAAAAGCTCTCTTTGTTAAAACGATAAAACACGTTGGGTTAGATCCGCACTCAAGCTAACAGCAAAATGGGTGTCATTAGACGGGTGTTTATAAAAACCATGCAAGGGAACATGCATAAAAGCAGTTCCAAGCTCAAGACGAATTTGCAAATAACGTCGACAAAACCGTCTCGTCAATTTGTAACAAATTGTGGAAGCAAAGACATTAAAGGGGTGGAAGTTTCATTTTCTTGTTTCTTCAAGGAATTGTCACGTCATGACTGAAATGATAGATCATACCGATTAACACTTTCTACACCACCTATTTTGACCAAGTTTGTTTTTGCCGAGACTAATTGTGCTGCAGCAGGTCACTCAGAATCGTAGTAACTGTGTAGAAACTGTGTATCAACACGCTGGAATGCAGGCGTTAGATCGACGTTACAGGAAGCGACTGAAGCTAACAGTCTGAGCTGATATATCCGTACCAGGTCAGATAGAGCCATAATTATGAGGCGGTACATATATATCTGTACCTGGGAGACAATGAGTTAAACAAACAAACACGTCTTTTTCTTATTTCTTGAAACAGTCAGGATGTTGATTTTTGGTACATGTCCTAGTAGAGAGATTACCGGATCCCAACACACACCAAAATGTTAGAGTTGTACGAAGCGTGGGGGCTCTTCGTGCACAAAGAGAAGCTTTCGATGAATCAGTTTCTTAACTGACACTATCGACATTAATTCATAAAATTTAAAAAAAACCCCAGTATGCACAGAAATAATCAGGATGTTGATTTTTGGTATGTGTCCAAGAGGAGGGCTGGCCAGATCTAAGACAGTGAGAGAAGGGTAGGACTGTGCCTTTAAAGTGGATCAAATTAACTGAGCTCAGTGTGAACTTTCTGAAGACGAGTTGTGACCGTGCATGTTGACTGTCAGGCTATCACTTTTTAACGACACTCGTTCGCTGCACAGATTACCAATGCTCTTTTAGCGACACGAGTATGTCCGGGTACATTTCAAGCTATTGCATTTGATACTTGTGTTTTTCCTCGCAAGAAGAATGATTTGAACGTGCTGTTTGGGCCTGAATTAAACGTTCCAAAATGTTAACCTTTCTTGTTTGTTTTTTTAATAAAAGGCGCACTAAGCCTCCCGTAAACCATCACAGATACTGTCAGGCTTTTACACACAGTACAAACACCCTTTTGTTTAAACACTCACTGCTTGAGAACATCCTAGCCCTAGGTGCCCTACGTAAAGAGCGAGCAATTTTCAAAGAATTAATTTTTGCGTGGCCAGCCGGATTGTTCAGTATCATAATCGGGCGCCTCCTTTTGGCGCTAGACCTAACTTTTAAAATCTAAATAATAAATCGACAGCTTGCTTGTTACACAAACATTCTTTAATCATAGAAGAATTCTTTTTTCATCAAGACAAGATGAGTACAATTCGAAGTTTTGAAAGTTTGAAAAAAGAAAAGCCCGGAAACGTGTCACGCAAAACGTCTTTCTCGTAGCAGACGACGGTTCTGCATAGCTCCAGTTCCTCTCAACGGACAAACGCCACCGCTCCAGTTCGTGTGACTCGCAGCCGTTTGTTGCGTTTTAGATTCAGAGGTACACAATAACGTGCTATTGCAGATAAGCTCACAGCGAGTCGCATTGAAATCACAAACTGACGACTAAATTGTGAGAAAAAAAGAAACTGGATCACACGGGTTCACGATGGCTCAGGGGTAAGATAAACCACGCAAAAATAAATTCTTTGAAAATTGCTCGCTCTTTACGGAGGGCACCTAGGATGTTCTCAAGCGGTGAGTGTTTAAATGAAAGGGTGTTTGTACTGTGTGTAAAAGCCTGACAGTGTCTGTGATGGTTTACGGGAGGCTGATTGTGCCTTTAAAGAATGATTCACAAGGTAATTCGTACAACTCGAATGTGAGAACAGGAATACCTGCGTGCGTGAGTGCGTGCGTCAATGTGTGTGTGTGTGTGTGTGTGTGTGTGTGTGTGTGTGTGTGTGTGTGTGTGTGTGTGTGTGTGTGTGTGTGTGTGTGTGTGTGTGTGTGTGTGTGTGTGTGTTTTTTATGTGGTGAGTGTGTTGTTTATTTTCCCTTTTCTTACTTTTAAGAGTTGAATGCAGCAACACTTTTTCTTTCGCAATCTCAAAGCATAAACAGTTGACACAAGCGCCTTGGGCAAGTTAAACTAAGTACTTTACGGGTTTTCATCTGCAACTGTTCTTACAAAGCGTGCACATGTTTTTCTAAAGAAATGTCGTATAGTGGTGCAACGGCGCATTTAAACTAAAATTGAAAATAATTGAAAATACGCGAAAAGGAAAAGTAGTTTGTAGAATGGGCGTTCGTGTATATGGCTATTGAGGTAAGGACGGCTCACATACTCAAGTCGTTTCCAGTTACAATAACACTAGTTTAAACACACAGTCTGTCTGTCTGTCTGTCTGCCTGTCTCTGTCTGTCTATCTGTCTATCTGTCTGTCTGTCTGTCTGTCTCTCTCTCTCTCTCTCTCTCTCTCTCTCTCTCTCTCTCTCTCTCTCTCTCTCTCTCTCTCTCTCTCCACGACCCCAAAAATGTCCCAACCAGCTCTATTCAAACAAACTGTTTCCAAACAAAACAACTCTTCTATTCAGTGACCGCAGCTTTAAACCCTGTCATATCCCAAAGGGCGACACATTTAAACTTCGGCATTTCCCGGCAGATTTGTAATGGATGAGTGTGATAAAGGATGACAAGAAAACAGCCGACAGCTTCATAAAAACTGCACGAACATGGCATAATTCAAGCTGCTGCTGCAGCGAGCTTTTTGTGTTGTCCCTTGTGGATTGAGCACAGCGCCGGACCATTGGTGACCTCATGACTTGTGCCCATGGCGTGAAACCCCTTGTGATATTAACAAAAAGCATTTTTACAGAGTTTTGTTTTCTTGTATGATTTTTCGGTGCGTTGTTTCCCCTTTCTTTTTTTTCTTTTTTTATCGCATTAACAAAATAAGCCTTTTCGCAGTTTTTGTTGGTGTGTGTCCATGGTTATTCAGCGCGTGCTCTTTTTCTTGTGTTTTTTTGCTGACTCAGTTGTTTGTTTTTTGTGTTTTTGTGTGTTTTTTGGTCGCCGTTGACTATAGTGTTGATGTTGTGGCGGTAAGGGTGGCTCGTGCGCATTTGTGTTGCTTGTAGAGATGGTGTTTGTAGTTTTATTGGTGGTAGTGGCGGTGGTGGAGGGCATGCATGTGTGTTGCAGTGATTCAGTAGTAATAGTACATGTAGTAAAAGTAGTAGTAGTAGCAGCAACAGAAGCAAACAGAAGCAGCAGCAGTTTCTCCTCCAATGTCAAAACCAGTTAATAACATAATTACACCTCATGCAAGCAAAAACACAATACGATAGCCGGGAATGTACACCTTGCATACCCTCAATATGCATAAGTCACGTGCCGGCGGATCTCTTTTCCCTGCCGGCGCCACCTACCGGAAAGCACGAAGGGCCGTAACTCCAGCAGGACACTCATTTCATCATCATTACTTTCTGTCTTCTCCCTGATTACCGGCTCAGTCCCCAAGAGACTCTATTCCACGCTGAAACGAGATGAGTTTTCGACAGGCTGGTAAAAATGAATCTGACTAAAGGGAGATAAGAATTTCGGGAGCATTACCTCCCTTGAGGAAATTCCAAGGTCGTTTGTGCCACAGACAAAATAAAAGCGAGAAGCCTAGCTATCCTCTAAGGGGGAAGAGAGTGGGACAAATTACAAATTATTTTAGAAATGGTCTTAATTGCTTTTGGGAATTGGAGAATGGGAAACAAAACTTGGTTAAAATACCGATCCGAGGTTTGAAACTGAAATGGGAAACATTACAGACGAGATGCACAACCACACCGTTTTGAGTGCAAAACAATCAGCTTGCTTTTGATTTACGATTATGCCCCGTTTTTCCCCGTAATTCACTCTTAATTCCGTTCATTTGTTTCCGTCGCTTTTGGGCTTAAAATGCGCATTGTTTCCTCAGAGGATACATGTGTCAGGCATCCTGTCTTCTCGTCTGATTTACTCTCAAGATTTCCAATTTGTAAGCCGGCCGTGCTGGAAAAAAACGCTGGTTGGACAAAAAAGCAGAACAGAAGATAAAGACGGAAATGTGTTACAGTTGAACACCCCCCCCCCCTTTTTTTTTGTAGGACCTTTCTCTCTCTCTCTCTCTCTCTCTCTCTCTCTCTCTCTCTCTCTCTCTCTCTCTCTCTCTCTCTCTCTATCTCTCTCTATCTCTCTCTAAATAAACTTGATTGGTATGTTTCTTTGTATACAGTTGTTCATTATCGGAATTATGGTTTATTGTGACAAAATCACGAAGATTTGGCTCTGTAATACATTGTTTTGCTGAGCTAATGTATTGTTGGGTTACTTTCCGTTTATCTTCATTGCTTTACACCCAATTTTGAACACTACCTTATGATCTACAATGCTTCTACATAATGCGCTTCATGTACATAAACTTATATGTTCTACCATTAATGTTTTTATGTAACCTTTTTTTTTCCCTAGTCATAGTTATAGTAAAATAGTTTAGTCCCTCTTTAGGGCGAGGGCCAGATGCAAAAAAGCATACCTATGGTTATTCTTGTCACCTTCGAAAAATAAAGATTTGTCATTGTCTTTCTGTCTCCGAGTCTCTCGCTCTCTGTCTCTCTCTCTGTCTCTCTCTCTGTCTCTCTCTCTCTCTCTCTCTCTCTCTCTCTCTCTCTCTCTCTCTCTCTCTCTCTCTCTCTCTCTGCTGTCAGTTCTTCTTCTTCTTGTCGATCACACTAGTTATATTGTCAGCCCGGACAGCGAGACGAATGATGCCGTCTTCTCCAGGTCTTCCTTTCCTCCGTACAGCTTGCAGTGGAGGGAGACTGCAGTTGGCCACACGGTTTTTCTCAGACTCTCAAGGATGGTGCATCGCTGGAGGATGTGTTCAGTGGTCTGGTCCTCTAGTCCACAGCTGCTGTCAGTAAAATGGATCATGCGAGACAGCAGCTCACAGGTCCGAAAGGAATTACCCATTCCCTCAGCTATGGATACTCAGCCCTCATCCTCCACCCCCGGATAAAAACAACAAGTCGCGTGAAGCGATATAAAGACATTTAGTCAAGATCAACACCACAAACCAATCATCGCCGAGACTACATTCAGATAGTCTCGGCTAACCATACCGAAGACCGAGACGGGTCACGCTCGCCTCCGCGAAACACGCGTCCGTAGTATACTTACTGAACGTATTTCCTTTCATTCTGAGCACAATTTTAGAGTAAACATGACATTTCTATATATTTTTGAATTCAGGAAAAGATGAAGAATACAACGCAATCAATTTCAAATCTGTTTGCGAAATATCGATTTTATATGACAACTTTAATGAGCAAACTCATTAATTAATTCTTAAGCCTCCAAGCTGAAATGCAATACCAAAGTCCGGGCTTCGTCGACGATTACTTGACCCAAATTTCAACCAATTTGGTTGAAAAATGAGAGCATGACAGTGCCGCCTCAACTTTCACAAAAAGCGGGATATGACGTCATCAAAGACATTTATCAAAAAAATGAAAAACACTGGTGGGGATATTATACTCAGGAACTCTCATGTAAAGTTTCATGAAAATCGGTCCGGTAATTTTCTCTAAATCGCTGTACACACACACACACATACACACACACACACACACACACACACACACACACACACACACACACACACACACACACACACATACACACACACACACACACATGTATACATGCATACATACACTAGATGAATACCCGCTTCGCCGGGTATCCGGCTTCGAAACTTGACGAAATGTAAAAAGGGGGGAGCCTCTCTGCTGTCTCTTCTCACATCTTTCAACATGTTTCATCCCTGATGCTCCATGTAAGCGGTCCCTCTGTGTGTGCTTTCAATTACCAACTTGCAAAGAACTAGCAGCGCACGTTTGTAAAGCAACACGGGAAGCGAGAAAGCGTCCGAAAAATAGTCGGTATGGGAACAGCATCCTGCGCTTGATCGCCGCTTTGTGCAACCGACACTCAGATTTGCCCAGCAGCTTTATCGGCCTTGGGTTGAAGAGATCTTCCTTGCCATGCAAACAATCATGTAACCAATCAAATCTATGTCTAGGGTTTTCCTTTCGCAAAGGGCGGCATTTTCCACTTGGTCACATACGCCCACCCCCTCCCAAAAATATCAAAAGCCCGACTGCTGTCTGAACTGGATAAATAAGCGGTAAAGTGGAGGGGGTCGGGTGGGGGGGATGGGGACGTTGTTAAGATACGGAGTTTAATACACAAGCGGAATTCCCCGGATAATTTGGCTTGATGGGGGTGTATACACTCTCCAAATCCCCTGGTCTCGGAATTTAGAATTCAGTGGCAGCGTCAATGCGCACAGAGAAACATCATCCCAGCCCCCGAACTAGTACCGATAATCGCTTCCTAAAGACACTTCCAATAACCGACTGTATTAGTCTTTGGTACATACACCTCACCCAGCCCCCGAACTAGCAAATGCTTCCCCAAAACACTTTTTATAATCGACTGTATTGGCCTTTCGTACAGACACCTCCCACCACCCCCCCCCCTACAAGGGAAGCTACTGGAAGGGTACCTATCATGTGTCAGAGAGTACAAACTCTCAGACCATCGGAAACCATTGCCACGGTAACGTCATCCTGACCTCAGGTCAAAATGAGTTCGGCTCATTCTCTCCCTGACAGGATGCCTTGAGTTTCCTTGTCCGGCAAGGAAACCGATTTTTTTTACATATTTAGAGCTTTTTGTAATGTGTTATGGATGTAAGCAGATTCGCGATCGTCGATAATGATTTTTCATGGTGTTTTGTAATTTTTAAATTACAGAGGAATTTTTATTTTAGACAGTTTCAAGCGAGCTATTTTTCGCGGATGTATTTTACTGTGCAAACAACTCTAAATATGGCATAAGTGTCACGTGATAATCAACCGTTTGGTTTCGGCTCTCGCTGGAGCAGACGATTTTTTTGACAGTGATGCAACCATATATTACGGTCTCCTTCCGGCAGCAGTCCCAAAATTTCGACTTGTTTTGACCTTAGAACGATGTCTTTATCATAACTGTGAAGAACAGAACGGAGATCACTGTCGAAGTCGGCCAATCTGCAATAATTTTCGTCTCGCGAACACTGCTCGGGAACAACATATGGGAGATCACTCTGTATTCTGGTTTGGATAGATTCGCGCAGGACTTTCGCGTCCGGTCAGAGAGACAACTGGCGATAGCCGTGGAGCGAGGATTATCAGAATGCAGTAACGTAAGCAAAACTGCCGATCTCGTTTCTTGAGTTTGGCACTATTTCTTTATGATACAGGAAGACTTGTTTTGTGAATGTGAAAGTATGCAAAAGCTCTTTGTGGAAAATGTTGCGCAATTTTGCTGATTGAAAATGTTGCTGTCAGCTCTTTATCTCACGTTTATCCAGCTGTCACCGCTCGAGATAGGCAGTTTGCAACTTTTAAATAAAATGAGAGGCAGATTGTTCAGAAACCAAACCAAAGAAAAATTTTTGCGTTTTTCTCAAAACATAAAAAAATGACATTTGGCAATTACCTTAAGAGCGTGACGAAATGCTTCCCCCAAAAACACTTTTTATAATCGACTGCACTGGTCTTTCGTACAGACACCTCACACAAATCCCCAACTAGCAAACGCTCCAAATGTAAAGAGACCTCTTCCAACCATCTGTTGCGGCCATTCGTAAAAAAAGGGTTTTTTTCTGACCCACAACCAAGCAAGCGCTTCATGGCGACTCTTCTGCCAAGTGATTGTATCGGCCGGGTCTCGGTACAAAGCAATCTCATCTTCGCCTGCACACCAGCAAGAGCTCTGTGGGAACCTCTCACAGCACAAACTTATCAGAGGTTTCAAAAGACGCCCAACACACTTACACCATCGCAAGAATAACCGGCAAGGGTGATAACAAGGGGGGGGGGGGTCCCACCTCCTTCCCCCCAATGAAAAGTAAAGAGCGGGCCATCGTTTTCTTGTTCGGCAGGCGACAAGTACCAGTGGTGATTTCACCCTTCAGAAATCAATACATCGCTGCCCTGCACTTAGCCCCCTTCGTGAGGAGGGGGGGGGGGGGGCAGGAGGATGGAGAGAAGGAAGAGGAGGGAGCAAGCATGTAGAAAAAGTTGTGAGGGTAATAAGAATGGATGGTGAAACAACGGCTGTTTCGTTGATGATGAGGGGGAGGATGAGAGATATAGGATGGACACGAAGGGAGGAAAAGGTGTCAGGGTGATAAGAATGGATGGTGAAAGAAAGGCTGTTTCGTTGATGAGGTTTTGGCGCCTCTGACTTTTGTCATCATCGTTTCGTCACGACACTGTCGACTGCGTTTAAATGCAGCAACGGTTGGAAGATGGAGGTGACATCTTGTCCAAAAATTGATTAGGTTGCCTCCGTTTTCGAAACAAAGGCTATTTCGCTGTTAAGGTTTGGCGCTCCTGACTACTGTCATCATCGTATAGTGGCTGCAGTGTCGACTGCATTAAACTACTACACACTCTTCTTTTTGAAAAATAAGACGCGGTTTCTGTGGTAAAATTCTGATTGAAAATTGACCTTATTATACTGAGTTCCTGTAGGAGACCAATAATATTGATGAACTGTTTGCTGCCTCGCCGCAGTCATGTGAAATCTATCTTAAAACGGACAAAGTTGACTTTACTTTGTAGACACAAAACTGACAAACTTGACTTGATTTTGGAGCTAGAACACTGAACATCTTGACTTCGTTTTTGGACACAGAGGTTATTTTAACAAATAGTGTTTATCTCAAATCTTTTTGAAAATTGTCAGTCTCCATTTCGGAGACAGGAACTAATTCGCTGATAACGTTATAGTCCCTCAGAGTCGTCATCCCATGGCGTTAACCGTCGACACTGGAAGATAAAACCTCTGCCAGAAAAGGATTTCACAGACATTCAAAGGACAACCCAAAGTTTAATACATTGATTTTTTTTTAAATGTGGAATTACAAGCCGATTTTAGTAATGCCCTCTTGGCTCCATTAACACTTGTTGTTGCCATCCCTTCAATCTCTGCTTCGAACGCTTGAAAGTAATGTAACCGTTTGTAGGAAACACAGTCTTGTGTTATACCACGAAACTAGCGTTTCGAATGAACAAATATCAACACTGAAATATCACACTCGTTCCGATCAAACGCAGAAAAAATCTGCAGACGACATTGACAAATGTACGAAGATATATGTAACGTTACTTAGATCTTAGGAACAAGCTTTAAGCTGTGGCTCTTTGCGCTCCATCGCTACAACTACATGAATGCGGGATTGCATGATGCACAGGTGTCATCCCAACTGGCCGCATCCCAGCCTGCCACATCCCACCCTGCCGCACCCAACCTGCCGCATCCCAGCCTGCCGCACCCCAACCTGCCGCATCCCAGCCTACCGCACCCCACCCTGCCGCATCCCAGCCTGCCGCAATGTAGATTTACATTTCGTCCCCTCAGAGCACTAACTGTTTAACTCGAAAAACCTGGTTTTTAGAAAACATCACTTGAAGTTTTTGATAAGGCTGCATATTTATAAATGAATGGATAAAATCACACGATATTTTGTCTACAAAATGATTACAACGATGAAAAGTTCCTCCGTTGTTTTCAGGCGTGTATGTTATCCGAAAGGCAAGACATTTGTTGATTTAAAAAGATAAACAGTTATTGCATACCATTTTTTGTTCAGACTATTTCTGCAACAACTGCAGTGGTTCATTCAATGTCGACTTGTTGCATCAAAATATGCTCGTTTTTTGTTACAATATGTAGGACAACAACTGTTCAAACAACAATATGCACTTGTGAGCGGTTGAAAGAATTGAATGTTTAAAAAAAAAAGTTGTCAGTACAGTGTTGTTGCACGAAAGATAGTGTGCTATATGATAACGTTCAGTCACCAAAACACCAACCTGCGTGCCTATTGATGCAAACATTCAGTTTCATTAGCTGTTTTTATATTTTATCAAGTTTACAACAAATATTTTCAGATACACCCATTAATCAAACGTAAATCGATATTGCGGCATGCTGGGATGCGGCAGGTTGCGGTGCGGCAGGCTGGGATGCGGCAGATTGGGGTGCGGCAGGCTGGGATGCGGCAGGTTGGGGTGCGGCAGGCTGGGATGCGGCAGGGTGGGGTGCGGCAGGGTGGGATGCGGCAGGGTGGGGTGCGGCAGGCTGGGATGCGGCAGGTTGCGGTGCGGCAGGCTGGGATGCGGCAGGTTGGGTGCGGCAGGCTGGGATGCGGCAGGGTGGGGTGCGGCAGGCTGGGATGCGGCAGGTTGGGGTGCGGCAGGCTGGGATGCGGCAGGTTGGGTGCGGCAGGATGGGATGTGGCAGGCTGGGATGCGGCAGGTTGGGATGCCGCCGATGCACAACATTGGAATAAACCGTTGACACCAAATGGACGTGGGCTCTTGCAACCCGATGAGCAAACCCAGCACGCAAGGTTTGTGTCCAAGCAGACTCAGTGAGAAAATGTACGTGGGGTCTGGTAGCTCAGTTCCAAGAGCTCAGAACTTGTGTTCCTAGGGTCACGGGTTCGATTCCAGGCCGGGACGGACACGGGTTAACTTCACGTGATGACTTGGAGACGGCACCCCCGTGGCACATAAAAGACCTCGGGCATTCTGTCGGAAGTCCTGGGGGCTGATTACACCAAAGCACGCACACGCCTTGGTAGTCCGACTCTATTTGATGAAAGCTTTCCACTGGGCTGAAGCGATCCGAATTTTTCAGCAATGGGATGATAAACTAATGGGGTGATAAAGTAATGAAACTGGGGGGGGGGGCGGGGAGGGAGCTATGACAGCTCTTGATTCCTGCCACCATTCAATGAGCTTGGGGGGGGAAGTTCGGAGGGCCGGGGGAAGCATCATCTTATCTCCGTTTGGCAGGACCCTCAGGATGGAAATGAAGTCTGGGAGCTTCTATAAGGGGACCAAGAGGACTTGAGCCTTCCTTCCCTCTCTGTCCCCCCCCCCCCCCCCCCAACCCTTCGATCACTCCCTCACCTCCTCAACCCTCTCCCTCCATCCGATATAAAGGTTGACGCGGCGCCCTCGCGTGTTTATTTCTCTCCAAAGAACGAATGTGTGCCCGGCGGCGTCTTATTCCTTTCAAAATTAACTATACCACAAACTGTATGTGTGTCCGAGGAAACATTGATCCAACGCTGTCTGATGTGAGGGGAGTGCCGAGAAGAGGAATCAGAAGGAGTTGCAGGGTGCATGATTTCTTCGATTTCCTTGAATTTCACCACGCACTTGTTGAGTTGCTGCTATCGTAAATCAGTGTGCAAGATTTTTTTGCGAGAGCGAGTAAAGCAGATACAAACGGGGACTAAAATATAGAATCAGATAAAACAACGAGAGGTTGATAGAGGTTGAGAGGTTGAGAGAGGTTGGGAGAGAGAGAGAGAGAGAGAGAGAGAGAGAGAGAGAGAGAGAGAGAGAGAGAGAGAGAGAGAGAGAGAGAGAGAGAGAGTGTGAAACAGAGACAGAGAGATAGAGTGTGAAACAGAGACAGAGAGATAGAGAGACAGAGAGAGACAGAGACTAAAATATAAAATCAGATAGAACAACGAGAGGTTGAGAGAGGTAGAGAGGTTGAGAGAGAGAGAGAGAGAGAGAGAGAGAGAGAGAGAGAGAGCGAGAGAGCGAGCCAGACAGACAGACAGAGAGAGAGACACAGACAGACAGACAGAGTGAGGCAGACAGAGCAAGACAGAGATTGGGAGATAAAGATACAGAGGCATAATGGGAGAGGGAAAGGCAGACAGAGAAATACAGAAAGAAAGAGAGAGGGAGAGACAGACAGAGACAGACAGACACAAAAAGAGAGGGAGAGACAGGGGGGGGGGGGGGGCAGGAGGGAGGGAAAGATTCCTGGAAGACAAACTAGCAGACAGACATAGAGGCAGGCAGGCAGCCAGGCAGAAGTTTGTGTTAATAGCGCTTTTCACAGCAATCCTATGATCAATTCAACAATACACTCTTACAACTGAAAATTATCGACTAACACTATAACGGTAACGTAATCGGGCTTCTATCGCCTTGTTTCCCTGCTCTGCTCTAAATGAGATGCCAGAAAATGACGCGTCGTTAACGACACAAACTTCCAATACAGTTTGAGAATGGACGATGTTTGGAACTAACTGTCGGATTTGTATGGTTTGTGAAAGAGTGAATACTCTTGCTTTTACTGAGGCAAACTTTATCACGTGACAATATAGGCAATCAATAGCGAGGGGTGTGTCTGCACACGTGTACAATGTGTTCGAGCTCAGTAGGTGTGTGCGTGCGTCAGTGCGGCGCTGTGAGCAAGAATCGATACAGTATAACGTGTGTATGGTCTCTGTAAAGAAATCTGTTCAAGAGTTTCGTGACAATAGCAGTATCAAATGTCCCTTTGACGACAAAGCCACGCCATGATCACATTGTCAGTGAGCAGTCAAACACAGTCACGTTTAAGCCCTGGATCCTTTGCTTTGTACAGCAAATAGAAGACTAGTAATAATAGTGTGTGTGAGTGTGTGTGTATGTGTGTATGTGTGTGTGTGTGTGTGTGTGTGTGTGTGTGTGTGTGTGTGTGTGTGTGTGTGTGTGTGTGTGTATGTATGTGTGTGTGTGTTTGTGTTTTTGTTTTTGTGTGTGTGTGTGTGTGTGAGTGTGGGTGCGTGTTTGTTTGGTTGTTTGCTTAACGCCCAGCCGACCACGAAGGGCCATATCAGGGCGGTGCTGCTTTGACATATAACGTGCGCCACACACAAGACAGAAGTCGTAGCACAGGCTTCATGTCTCACCCAGTCACATTATTCTGACACCGGACCAACCAGTCCTAGCACTAACCCCATAATGCCAGACGCCAGGCGGAGCAGCCACTAGATAGCCAATTTTAAAGTCTTAGGTAGGACCCGGCCGGGGTTCGAACCCACGACCTCCCGATCACGGGGCGGACGCCTTACCACTAGGCCAACCGTGCCGGTGCGTGTGTGTTCGTGTGTGTGTGCGTGTGTTTGTGTGTGTGTGTGTGTGTGTGTGTGTGTGTGTGTGTGTGTGTGGGTGCGTGTGTGTGCGTGTGTGTGTGTGTGTGTGTGTGTGTGTGTGTGTGTGTGTGTGTGCGTACGTGCATGCGTGTGTGTGCATGCATACGTGGGTTGGTGTTAGTTTGTGGAAAGGGGTGTGAGCTCTTCTCCTGCCTTCTTTTTCCTACCACCCAAACACCCACCCGCCCAGTGCCATGTGCACGTGCCTCAAACATTGATAAAAGTTTTCATCCAATGTCCAATGTCGACAGAAAAGCTTGTACCTATGAACTTCTCAAAAGACCGATTACCATCTATTCGAATTGGTCTTGTGACCCTCTGCAAAAACACTTCTGACAAACAACCCATTTCTCCTTACAAATATAGATGTTCGATGCTGGAAGATGAAAGTTAACGTTGTTGTACATGTACACATATTAGCGTTGTTTGTTCTTTTTACATTTAGTCAAGTTTTGACTAAATGATTTAACATAGACGGGGAATCGAGACGAGGGTGGCGGTGTATGTACGTGTGTGTGTATGTATGTATGTATGTATGTATGTATGTATGTGTGTGTGTGTAGAGCGATTCAGAGAAAGGTACTGGAGCAATATTCATTAATTTCACAGTAGAGTTCCTGAGTATGATATACCCAGAACGTGTTTTTCGTTTTTTTCGATAAATGTCTTTGATGACGTCATATCCGGCTTTTTGTGAAAGTTAAGGCAGCACTGTCACGCTCTCTCTTTTTCAACCAAATTGGTTGAAACTTTGGTCAAGTAATCTTCGACGAAGCCCGGACTTTGGTATTGCATTTCAGCTTGGAGGCTTACAAACTAGTTCATTAGTTTGCCCATTAAAGTTGTCATTCAAATCGAATTTTCTCTAACAGATTTAAAAATGATTGTTTCGTATTCCTCAATTTCTCCTGAATTCAAAAATATATACATATGTCATGTTTACTCTACAAATGTGCTCAGAATTACAGAAAATAGATTAAGTAGGCCTAAGAACTGCGTTTGCACACTTTGCGGAGACGAGCGTGACCCGTCTAGGTCTGTAGGTGTGGTTAGTCGAGACTATCTTAAATATAGTCTCGGCGATGACTGTTTGTTGGTGTTAATCTGTTACTTTGATGCTGACTGCTTGATTAAATGTTATTATATCGCTTCACGCGACTTATTTATTACTACTGTAAAATTGCATGACTTATAAGTGTAACAGCTTCCGGTGAGGTGAGTATCCACAGAAGAACAGGGAGCGATAAAAATTAATCATTTCCTTGTGTTAGCCCAATCCATAGTAATTAGGTAGCAACAGGGCACGAGCACTCTTTACTGAGTAATCTTGAATAATGAAAGCTGTTTGACGGCTCTGCAGCTGGTGCAGGCATCACGTCATTTAGATGTTTCGCAAGATTGAAAGTCCAGCCTGCAGGGGTAGCGTTCAGTCCGCATCTTTCCCCATCCCATCCCAATCAAAACGACAGCAGATGATGAATGAATTGGTGCGCTACCCTCCCTCCCTCCCTCCCTCCCTCCCTCCCCCCCCCCCCCCCCCCTCTCTCTCTCTCTCTCAGCCGGATTGCGAGCATTAATTCTCCTCACCATCTCACCCATCCCTAGCCTTCATCAATCACCCCCCCTCCCCCCCCCCTCCCCCACCCAACCCAATTCTTGTCATCAATATCTTCGTGTCACAAAAACGCAGCCTGTATATATGCTGAAGAGTATAATCATGTAATATACATTTACTGCTTTGTTAATGTTTCATTTTTTTCATTTGCGCCTTCATTGTACGAACTCGTGCATCCAGAAACACGTGCATCTGACAATAAAACACCTGCGAACAAAAAGTTAATGGTCAATGTTATTTTTAAGGACATGCCGACTGACAAAATGAAAAACCGCCCGACATTAAGCACAGCTGTCTGACGTTCTACTGTGTTGCTCGTACAGTTTCGGTGCAGTTTTCTGCGATGTATTGTATCGTACAGATCTTTTTCTTCTCCTTCATAGACTGCAACTCATTCGTGCACTCGCGTGTTAACACTCTAAATTGAAGTTTACCACTTCTGAACACCCTCTCTTTAAATAGTGTTGAAGACAGTGCGACATGTAAGCCTACATTATTCTACTCATTCTCAAATGAAGACCAGTGTTTGCCATGTGTTCTACGTATTAGTAGAATTATGTACTATGCCACACTGTGTCCAAAACTGGTTACAGAAAGTGTGTTCAAAATTGCAATACTTCTAATCAATTTATAGTGTATAGAGTTTACAGGTGCATGACTGTTTTCGCAAGCAATTTACACTATACAATTTACACTACGATGCCTATGACATAACCGATAGTTACTATACGGAGCGTTTTCTGTTACTTAGACATTTACAGAAAATTCTCCGTGTAATAAATATTCGTTACGTCATGGGTATATTGTGTTCTCCCACATCTTGAATGTAACCCAAAATTACCCCCCTCTCTCTGCCGGTCTCTGTCACACCCAGAGACAGAAACAGACATACACACACACACACACACACACACACACACACACACACACACACACACACACACACGCACACGCACACACACACATACTACCTCACTCACTCACTCTCACACACGCGCACACACACACACACACACACACACACACACACACACACACACACACACACACACACACACACACACACGTCACTCCTCCACCCCAACGACAAAACCCAACGAACAAGACCCTCCTCACCTCTCTTCTCTCTCAACTCCACCACTCAGCACCAACCTCCAAACCAAACCTCAACCTACATGTACCCTCAAACCAGCCCAATCACTACCATCATCCTTTAAGCACTTAAAGTCCTTAACAAGTTTTAAAAAATGTGTTAAAAACCACTTAATGTCTGAGTAGTTTAACGCCTTTTGATTTACCACACTTAGTATTACGTCAAAGATATGCTGTGCATTGTATATTCTGAACATATTTTTTTGGTACTATTGCTACATGTTCGATTGCTACCAGCTTGTATTTATAATTACCTGCATAGTATGCATTTGATTTTATGAATAACCACATATGTATGCTCTTCATGCCTCATCATCATCATCATTATCATCATCATTATTGTCATCATCATCATCATCATCTTTATTATCACGTGCTGAAGTTTTCCGGCCTCCTTTGTTTGTTTGTTTGTTTGTTTGCTTAACGCCCAGCCGACCACGAAGAGCCATATCAGGGCGGTGCTGCTTTGACATTTAACGTGCGCCACACACAAGACAGAAGTCGCAGCACAGGCTTCATGTCTCACCCAGTCACATTATTCTGACACCGGACCAACCAGTCCTAGCACTAACCCCATAATGCCAGACGCCAGGCGGAGCAGCCACTAGATTGCCAATTTTAAAGTCTTAGGTATGACCCGGCCGGGGTTCGAACCCACGACCTCCCGATCACGGGGCGGACGCCTTACCACTAGGCCAACCGTCCGGCCTCCTTTTGTTGGTTAACTTTTTAACTTTTTAATTTTTAATTTTTTAATTATATAATTGTGTGTCTATGCGTCCCAAGGACAGATTGTAAGAAAAGGCGTAGCCTTAAATCTTAATCCTTGTTAAATAAAGTTCAATTCAATTCAATCCCAACCCCACAACTCAACCCTCCCCTCTCCACACTGACCTGTTGGCGTGGTGCTCGGGAAGGTTCTCCCTCCTCCCAACCCCACAACTCAACCCTCCCCTCTCCACACTGACCTGTTGACGTGGTGCTCGGGAAGGTTCTCCCTCCTCCCAACACCACAACTCAACCCTCCCCTTTCCACACTGACCTGTTGACGTGATGCTCGGGAAGGTTCTCCCTCCTCCCAACCCCACAACTCAACCCTCCCCTTTCCACACTGACCTGTTGGCGTGATGCTCGGGAAGGTTCTCCCTCCTCCCAACCCCACAACTCAACCCTCCCCTTTCCACACTGACCTGTTGGCGTGATGCTCGGGAAGGTTCTCCCTCCTCCCAACCCCACAACTCAACCCTCCCCTCTCCACACTGACCTGTTGGCGTGATGCTCGGGAAGGTTCTCCCTCCTCCCAACCCCACAACTAAACCCTCCCCTTTCCACACTGACCTGTTGACGTGGTGCTCGGGAAGGTTCTCCCTCCTCCCAACCCCACAACTCAACCCTCCCCTTTCCACACTGACCTGTTGACGTGGTGCTCGGGAAGGTTCTCCCTCCTCCCAACCCCACAACTCAACCCTCCCCTCTCCACACTGACCTGTTGACGTGGTGCTCGGGAAGGTTCTCCCTCCTCCCAACCCCACAACTCAACCTTCCCCTTTCCACACTGACCTGTTGGCGTGGTGCTCGGGAAGGTTCTCCCTCCTCCCAACCCCACAACTCAACCCTCCCCTCTCCACACTGACCTGTTGACGTGGTGCTCGGGAAGGTTCTCCCTCCTCCCAACACCACAACTCAACCCTCCCCTTTCCACACTGACCTGTTGACGTGGTGCTCGGGAAGGTTCTCGCTCCTCCCAACCCCACAACTCAACCCTCCCCTTTCCACACTGACCTGTTGACGTGGTGCTCGGTAAGGTAACGGTTCTCCCTCCTCCCAACCCCACAACTCAACCCTCCCCTCTCCACACTGACCTGTTGACGTGGTGCTCGGGAAGGTTCTCCCTCCTCCCAACCCCACAACTCAACCCTCCCCTTTCCACACTGACCTGTTGACGTGGTGCTCGGGAAGGTTCTCGCTCCTCCCAACCCCACAACTCAACCCTCCCCTTTCCACACTGACCTGTTGACGTGGTGCTCGGGAAGGTTCTCCCTCCTCCCAACCCCACAACTCAACCCTCCCCTCTCCACACTGACCTGTTGACGTGGTGCTCGGGAAGGTTCTCCCTCCTCCCAACCCCACAACTCAACCCTCCCCTCTCCACACTGACCTGTTGGCGTGGTGCTCGGGAAGGTTCTCCCTCCTCCCAACCCCACAACTCAACCCTCCCCTCTCCACACTGACCTGTTGACGTGGTGCTCGGGAAGGATCTCCCTCCTCCCAACCCCACAACTCAACCCTCCCCTCTCCACACTGACCTGTTGGCGTGGTGCTCGGGAAGGTTCTCCCTCCTCCCAACACCACAGCTCAACCCTCCCCTCTCCACACTGACCTGTTGACGTGGTGCTCGGGAAGGTTCTCCCTCCTCCCAACCCCACAACTCAACCCTCCCCTCTCCACACTGACCTTTTGGCGTGGTGCTCGGGAAGGTTCTCCACGATGTTTTTCACGACCCTTAGCTCGGGATGCCCGGAGTCGTACCACAGCAGACAGAACACCGCTCTGGCTTTCCAGCTGTTGAGGCCCACCACCCTCACCCCCTTCTCCTTCTCGTCCAGGAAGGCGGAGAACACGTAGAGTCCTGTCTCGTTGTCCACCTTTTGAGGGCATAAAAAAACAAGAATGGTTAATTTTTGGGGGGACTTTTAATTCAGGACTTAACAACACGTTCGCAAGAACCTCGACCTAACGGCTTTTACAGTGGACGAACAAGAGACACGACAGTAAGAAGAAAAAAACTAATCTTGCTGCCACTTATCTTAGAATGTCCCCAAGATGATCGTAGCAATGTTAGGTTATTATTAAAAAAAAATTTTATAAATGCTATCGCCGTGTTAGGTCGAGTTTTCTGAATTCAACGTTCCAAAACTGTAAACCTTCTTGTCTTTTGATTCTCGATTTGGAACGTTAGCAGTCTATATGTTTCGGATTTCACCTTTTGAAAGGTCTGAGTCTCCTTGACCTCGCCGGCCGGCCGCAACACGTTGGGACACTCCCCTCCTGCTGGTGAACGCTGGACGAAGACCATCGAAGCTGCCTCATCCTCCTGCCCCTCATCGCCAGGGTCACGCTTGCCTGGAGGGGGATCCAGGGGGATGTTCCGGGCGCGGGGGGTGGCTGTGAGGGTGGCGGTGAGGGGGGCCCCAGGGACCTTGGGAACCTTGGGGTGAAGGACAAGGTCGTTGTCTTCCAGAGTTCTGGAGTGCAGGAGGAGAACGATGGCGCCGCACAGCAGCAGTATGGACAGGACGATCTGTCGCTGACGGAACTTCATGGTAGGGAGGTCACCTCAAAGCGCACCGTGGGTGTCTGGCTCTATCTGCGTCTGGGACAACTACGGTTGGAAAATAAAGACAATTCAATTCAATTCAATCCAATTCCATTCAATTCCATCCCATTCAATGTAATGCCATTTAGTTCAGTTCAGTTCAGTTCAGATCAGTTCAGTTCAGATCAGTTCACTTCACTTCACTTCACTTCACTTCACTTCACTTCACTTCAATTCAATTCAATCAATTCAATTTAATACAACTTAATTGTCATCAGATTGTCTTTTCTTTTAGTTCGTATACACAGATATTACATCACATTAAGACAGTCACAGACTTTTTTTTTATAAGAATCACAAGCTCAAATCATAAATTTATCAAGTCACGCACATCTGCACACACACATATCCAAAACCACACACCGATACAGAGCATAGTACACTTATTTTCTCTTCACAAACAACCAAAAACCCTGCCCCTTTAGTTTAATACGCTTTTGTTTTAATGGTGGTGATGGTCGTCATGGTTGTAGTTTTCGTGGTGGTCGTGGATGTATTGTGCTTGATGGTACTCTCTCACAAAAGACGATTTGAGGGTTTTGTAAAAAGCGTTTGCATGATGGGAAGTTGCAGATTAGTCAGAGATCTTCTTTACAATGTTACCGATTTCAATATGCTCATTTTGTTTGCGAATGCGTGTGTGTGTGTGTGTGTGTGTGTGTGTGTGTGTGTGTGTGTGTGTGTGTGTGTGTGTGAGTGTGTGTGTGTGTGTGTGTGTGTGTGCGTGCGTGCGTGCGTTCGTGCGTGCGTGCGTGCGTGCGTACGTACATGCGTACGTGCGTGTGTGTGTGTGTGTGTGTGTGTGTGTGTGTGTGTGTGTGCGTGTGCGCGTGCGTACGTGTGCGTGCGTGCGTGAGTACGTGTGTATGCACGCGCTCGTACCGAAAGTCCCCTGCTCGTGATGTCGGTTTTCAGAATTAATTTCTGCGGTGCTTTGCAAATGAATCGTCAGTTACGATGGACGACATGACGGTAAATACTACCATTTGTCTTTGAAAGCAGAAGGTCTCCAGTTTTACTTTTTCATTTTCAATTATCATTATACGTTATTTGTATTTTTGACGAAAATGTGACATTTTACACAGATCGCTAGCGGTCGAGGTGAACAATGACTGTTTCTTTTCTCTTCTAAATTTGGATAATATTTTGTGTAAAATGTACGGATTGTTTTTGCTTACCTTACTGTGTAAGGGCTTGACTGTCTGCCATGTTCTTCTTGTAAATTTGTTTAAAGACACCACCATAAGCCGTAGGCTTGTTGTTTTCACATTTTGTCAATGTACATTTCCTGAACATGTAAAATATGAATAAACATTGTTTAAAGGCACAGTGCGCCTCCCGTAAACCATCACAGATACTGTCAGGCTTTTACATACAGTACAAACACCCTTCCATTTGAACGCTCACCAAACGGGAACATCCTAGGTGCCCTACGTAAAGAGCGAGCAATTTTCAAAGAATTAATTTTGCGGATTGTCTCAGTCGACAATCGGACCGTGGTGCGTTTTGGCGCTAGACCTAACTTTTAAAATCTAAATAATAAATTGACAGCTTGTTACACAAACATGTTTAAATCATCATCGAGACAAGATCAGTACAATTCGAAGTTTTGAAAGTTTGAAAAAAGAAACGCCCGGAAGCAGGGTCACGCAAGGTCGTGGTTCTCGTAGCAGACGACGGTTTATGCCTATCGCCAGTTCCTCTGAACAGTCAAAAGCCATCGCGAGAGTTCTTGTGAACCACAGCCGTTTGTTTCGTGCATAGTCAGAGGTACATAATAACGTGCTATTGCAGATAAGCTCAAAGCGAGTCCCATTCAAATTACTAACTGACGACTGCATTGTGAAAAAGGGAAACTGGATCACACGGATTCACGATGGCTCAGGGGTAAGATAAACCACACAAAAATAAATTCTTTGAAAATTGCTCGCTGTTCTCAAGCGGTGAGTGTTTAAATGAAAGGGTGTTTGTATGCTGTGTGTAAAAACCTGACAGTATCTGTGATGGTTTACGGGAGGCTGACTGTGCCTTTAAACCAACAAAGACGGAAACATATGTTTGGTAACACCAGCGCTATTCGCTGCAAAAAAACGCATTGATAACAATCCTACAATCAATCAAAACGGATTGAAACGAAACACTCTTCCGCGCATCAATACGGCATCTGCATAACAACAAATTCACGTTAGCGAGTCAAAACAATGAACTCAGACTGGCTAGATAAAGCTTCGTATCTGTACCTTGTTGTTCGATGAAAGCGTAACTCTAGTTTCTAAATTGTATTAGCGGCAAATGAACTTTATCAAACGCACAGAAACACCCTGCCGAAGCACCGCATGGGAAGGAAAACACAGTATTTGCCTTAGTACAACAATGTATTACGATAACGGTCTACCGGCGCGTCTTATATCTACCACTTTATCTTTCATCTTTTAGACAAGCTAAAATGTTGTCCAGAACACAGCCAGGGATCAACCAACACTGTATTTGACTGATGTCTGACGGTGATGGTCCCCTGCGTCTTCCTTACTTCTTTATCTTTCATCTTTTAGACAAGCTAAAATGGTGTCCAGAACACAACCAATGATCAACACTGTATACTGATGACTGACTTAAATGATTACCCGCTTCGCCGGGAAGAAGTAGAGCCGAATACCCGGCTGCGCCGGGGACCCGGCCGCCGGCTTCGCCGGCGCACGAAGGAAGGGAGATAAACGCGCAAAACACCGGAGAAGATAAGGAAGAATTGTAGACAGTAACCTTCTAAAAATAGTAACGGGAATATGGATTGAGCGTTGTGGAATAAAAATAATAACGGGAATATGGATTGACGCCACACGAAGGGAGGGAGATAATTAAACGCGCAAAACACTGAAGAAGATAAGGAAGAGTTACTGGGAATGGATGTAGTGGATCTACAGAAGAACCAAAATCGGTTCAGCGCTGCGCGCTGAGAGCACGTGTTGAAAATTCTCATCGACCAGGTTGTGTCCCGGGTCTTCCTGAATATGCCCACCAAATTTGAAGCAGATCCAGAAATGTGCAGGTATCCTTATTGGTTACGCCTTAACTATGAGTTTGCCTAGTTCCATTCATAAATGTTGTGCCGAACATTATAAGATGTTTGATGGGGTGTTGACAGACCAGCTTTTTTGTCGGTCCGAGGGGGAGCATATCGTCTTTTGTTTTATATTTATTGACCAAGGCCGAAGGCCGCGGTCAATAAATATGAAACAAAAGTCGATATGCCCCCCGAGGACCGACAAAAAAGCTAGTCTGGCAAGAAACCATCAAACATCGTTTTTGTCATCATTTTGGTGGTTCAACATTAAGTGAAAAATCAACACAGGGAGCCATGGTTTGACACGCGAGTTCTGTTATTATAATGCATGTTCGGGGCCCCAGCACGTTGTTTAAAGCTGGCGTGCGAAAGCAACTTACTGTGTGTGATTTGAGTTTATAATGTTGAGACAAGTATGTCAGGTTTGAGGATGCGAAGTTCTGTAGGTTCCGACTACAGAGTGGTGTGTGAAACCAACAGTAAGCGCCTTTGAGACGATAGTGCCCACATGTTGCATTCGAGCGATGGGATTGTCGTATTTCAAACGAGGTGATTTGCTTGCACAGTCAGCGTTGACCATCTCACAACAGATCTGTTATGTGGATTATCGTGCGACGTAGTCGGGGGCAAGGAATCGCAGGAAGCAAAGATGAGTCTTTTTCCATTGTCACCTTTCTTTCCGGTTGTTGGTGCATATAATATTGTGCGGACAAAATGATGCGACGGCGAGTGTTTTTTGCCTCCAAGATTTTGTGGTGTGGGTATTGTTTTGCTCGTTTCATACCCACACCAAAACCTGAAACACACCCCACCCCACCCTCCCTCACAATCAGTCCATGAACACAAACACTGACACACACAAATTAATGATCAAGTTACCCCCCCCCCCCCCAACCCTTCACTTGCACACCTGCAACGCAGACGATCATATTATTGATTAAATATTCATATAGGTCAGTGTTGGGTTTTTTGTTCGTGTTTGTGTTATTGCAGAATCGGTTTTCTCTTATTGCTACACGTGTCTCTTCATTACATTTCACCATCGCCCTACCACCCTGCCCCTCTCGGTATTCCACCCCTCGGTTTTCAGTGGTAAATATTAGTAATCGAATATTGAAGCTACGTTGAGTCAAAGGTCACAGAAGATTTGCATCGTGCAGCACTGCACGAATTGGGTCAAAGGACACAAACGATTTGCGTCGTGCCGCGAAGGAAAGATAATCGCGATCTTGTTTCTCATTGCCTCTCTGTTTTTCATTAGACTTGTCATTCTGCTTGCTCGGCGTTGTCAGATGTCTTCATTTCTTGTTGCTATGTTCTTTGCTTTTTTATCATTATTTTTTTATTTGCGCTTAGTTTATCGATACAACGTCTTGTGCACGGGTCAAAATGTGTGTGTCAGGGGTCAATTGGTTTGACTTAAAACTTGATGTTCGTGTTTCTCCAAAGAGATACACGCACTCCATGACATTGTGAGAAGATAAAACATATCGATAGGTTTCATTTGTTTGCGATAAAGCATAAATGTATGACCTTTGATGAGGTAGTTTTGTTTTTTGTTTACATTTGCCAGTTCGTATTTGGAACTTGGCGAAGCAGTGTCGTCTGTTTAGGTCTGGGGAAACGCCAATGAAAAGAGCCGAAGAATCCTCGAGCGTTTCTATTGGGTTTGCTTTTGATTATCCATGTAATAGGGCTTCCTGCAACTATGGTAACCGGGGATTTATTCCCCGGGGAACATGAGATTTATTTCCCAGGTGCTTGTGAATGAAAACTCGTGAAAATGATGACAAATAAATTTGCCTCCGTAGTTCCATGTTTATTTGTTGCCCCATAAAATATGAACTTGCCTACTTCATCAAATAAAATAAACGCAACGCTACACTTTGCTTTGCAACCGATGACACACTAGCTACGCTCAGCAACACTATCTGTGGTATAATCACTGAGCTATCAAGGAAATATGCAGGTATCCTGCAGGGCCTCTTTGATATAATCACCCAGCGCACAGGGAAGTTGTGTTCAACAACCTCAACACAATCTGACTGACACTGATAGCCTACTGCCTGCTAAGTGAGCAGTCAACCGAAACGAGTAATCTAAACACGACAAAAGAGCAATCTTCAGTACTTCTTTTTCTTCTTCTGCGTTCTCGTATTCTTCAGTTGAGGTATTATTCCTCGTCTATAGTCTGAACTACCAGGGTTTGAAATACCGCTGGGAAAGGGAAAATATACAGCCTAGCTGCTTTCTGTAAAGACTTGGATTTCATTTTCCCTGTCATTTTCAAGAATCAAATTTGAAACTGAAACCTATGTCAATCTGCAGTGGCGGATTTTGGGGGGGGGGGCTAAGGGGGCCCGGGCCCCCCCTTCAGGTAAAACACACAAAAGAGAGAGAGAGAGAGAGAGAGAGAGAGATGATTAAATGACAGTTTCTGAGCTCAAGTGGCCCTAGATTGCAGCATTTTGCTTCCTTGAAAAAACAAAATTCCGGGGGGGGGGGGGGGCATGCTCCCGGACCCCCCTAGCTTCGCGCCATCAAGTTTGTGCAAAAAGGTTTGGGTGGGCCCCCCCTTCCTTAAAGATCCTGGATCTGCCCTTGATCTGTAAAATTAATTCAGCAAAGAAGTGTCCACATTGTACAGCAACCTGCCGTGCATGCAGTTGATTTTTGGTCTGTGTCCAAGAGAAAGGCTTACTGGTTCAAACCAAACAACAAGTGCCCCAGACGCAAGGAAGCTGGAGTAAGATACCAAACTTTACAGACAGGGAGATAACTGTGGTGGCGTGTTGAAACTGAAGCAAATTTGTGCTGAAAAGTAAGAATTTTGAGTTGAACTTCGATTCATTCTTGAACTTTAGCGTGTTAAATTCATAGCTCAGAATCCAGTGGCATTCTTTACTTTATTGTGATACAAGTCCCTGTAATCAAGCCAAAGAACATTTGTCGTGAAATTAATTGACGGATTGAGCTTCAAACTTAAGCTTAGCTAGCATAATTAATTCATTTGGTTGTTTGATCGACGAAAATGGCGTACGTTGTCAACCAAGGGACATCATTTACACGATAGTGTTGTCTCCCTTGTCCTCTCATACGGATAATTCCTTCTTTGACGCATGTAAACGAAATGCATTCGTACAGTTCATCGGAGTTCATTCTGTGACTTCAAATTGATCTAAAATGACTTCTTATGATTACAAGTGCAGGTTCTGCAAATTTGGAGGCTTAAATGCCTCTAAAATCTGAGCTATGAATTTAACACGCTAAAGTTCAAGATTACCTTTAAACTTTATGTTCATGTTCAAGGGACTTAACAAAATCTTTTGTAATGTAAAAGCGTGGACAGCTCTGTTGTGGTTTACATGACCGTTTGCACGGGAAAGAAGGTGGTATCTTTAAATGGGATGGCAAACGGGGAATACCTGAACATCAAACGGGACACCCAACACATTTTGACTAGATCTTAGATCTCACATAGCTAAACCGCAACGATTTATTGTTATATATTTTGCCTACGTGCATCACACGTATCGTTAAAACAAATTCTAGTCATTAAAATGACTTCGACAGACCCACAGAAAGCAAAAGAACAAATAAAATTGAATGTCAAAGGAAAGATGCCTAGAGACACAAGAGCGTAGTCTCTTTTTTTCGTAGATCTGGTCCAAACCAATGCGCTTGTACTTTTTGACGGGCACTATAAGCGACTCAATATTTGTTCTTCTTCTGAAGAGCTTTGGAATGCTGTACCAGCGTTGGTGTCATTTGATAATATGAATAGGTATAGGCAGTATACGTTTGCTTTATTATCGTGTGGTCTATTTGGATCAGGAAACAATCACCACGAATCTGTTCTCTTAGTTTCAAGAACCTGTTACTCCCTCTACTGTTTCTAAATAATTGTACCTTTTTTATTTGTACAATTTAGTCAGTGTGTTTATACATATATACTTATTATTTTCCTTATTTTTCTAACTACTTCTCTCCCCTGAATGTTGTGTGTGTGTGTGTGTGTGTGTGTGTGTGGTTAGAGTTCTTTCCCTTTATGTGTCCATGCTTCTGCTTTTTGTTTTCTTGCGTATTCGATGTCCTGAAGAAGCCTCCATAGGCGAAAATTCGACTTTGTCTTTGTCTGTGCAGTCTTTGTGTTGGTGAATACCGATTTCTTTTGTTTTTCAACTTTGTTTTGACCCACAGTCATCTTGTTGTTCAGATTTTGAATTTGGCAAAGCCTTCAGTTCGGGATTTATCTTGTGAGAAACCTGATTGAATTCCTACTTGTAGACGCATAATATATATTATGTTCAACAACTTTTCACAACGAAGGCCTCACAGTTCCCTGGCAAAACAAATCCCGCTGAGTAGTCGAAGTTTTGATTCTGTCTGTTTTTGGTGGCAATAAATTGAATAATCAAAGCAAAAAGAGAGCGAGAAAGTGCGAGAATGTGGCTGCAATAAAATACGATCACTCACTCAGTAAAACGGCGTTTTCCAATGTACGTGATTATGCTGTTGCCAACATTCTGAGCAGCACCAGAGACCGTAGAGTGGAGACCGTAGAGTACCGTCTCTGCGGTCTCTGGCAGGACAAAACTCATCTTGAACAAGAGTGGCTGGCCTTGACTTTGAAGGAATAAGGGACGTAATCGAATAGGCATATCACAGAACGAAATTTAGAGCGGGCAAATTTGACACAGTTCAGCTCAATTTTATTAACCTAGAAGATTGACGGGAAAAAAAATTAAGTGTGTTCTCCAACTAAGCCGGAACTGGTCTTGATAGCGCAGATTTATTTATTTGTCTGCATTTTCCAGCAACGAAAGGGACTCTTTGGTCAAGGATAGTTGCCTTCCCCAAAACGGATGATTGCTTCTGGTTATTCACGACTTGTTTGCTTGACCTTTCGGATTTCATGGGGGCGGGGGGGGGGGGGGGGGGGGGTGGACACCAAAACCAAAGTAAATCTGCGTTATTGCGACTGGTGGGTACGAAACTGGCGGTTGCCGACTTTTATTCATTTGTGAAAGGCACAGTCCTTCACATGAAAAAAGTTGGACACAATGCACCTAGGCTGTGGATTTTTAGGCAAACAAAAAAAATAGTCTGTTTACGGTATCCCGACCGACCCTATTTTTTCGCGCGACCCTAGACTTTTTTTTGGCATTTGGGGAAAAAAAAAAAGTCTTTGTTTTTTTGCAAAATAACTTAAAAATATGTGTTTTTTTGGAAGAAAAAAAAATCCCGACCTACCGACCCTATTTTTTGTGGCCTATGTTACCGTAAACAGACTTTTTTTTTGGCCTTAGCATGTGTCCAGGTGGATGGACGATCCGATTTCATGTAAAAGCCTGGCCAGATCTGTAATAACTTATCTGATAAGTTGAATCGTTGGAGTATAGGTTTACACCAGAAGGAGGGACCGGCACGATTGGCCTAGTGGTAAGGCGTCCGCCCCGTGATCGGGAGGTCGTGGGTTCGAACCCCGGCCGGGTCATACCTAAGACTTTAAAATTGGCAATCTAGTGGCTGCTCCGCCTGGCGTCTGGCATTATAAGTGATAGGACTTGGTTGGTCCGGTGTCAGAATAATGTGACTGGGTGAGACACGAAGCCTGTGCTGCGACTTCTGTCTTGTGTGTGGCGCACGTTATATGTCAAAGCAGCACCGCCCTGATATGGCCCTTCGTGGTCGGCTGGGCGTTAAACAAACAAACAAACAACACCAGAAGGACTGTGCCTTCAACGTTGGCTACTTGGTTCATTTTTAAGCAATCGTATTTTGGTGGTACATTGATACTATTCACCGATTGCTTTCAACATGGAGGGCGGTGCCTAAATTGTCTCACCTGTGATTTGTAAATGGAATCCCGAAGGCCGCTGTGATTTGTAAATGGAATCCCGAAAGCCTACGGCCCTCGGGATTCCATTTACAAATCACAGGTGAGACAATTTAGGCACAGCCCGACATGTTGAAAGCAGCAGGTCGATATTGTAATTTTATCTATCCATTCAAAGGATCTTTCTTTTTGGATGTGAAGTGGCACCTCAATTCATCAATCTTATTCATGACTTGTCACGTACTTACCATCGCCTTCGGTGCAAGTATAGTCCCATGGAATTACGATGTGCTTAGGACATTATAATTCGCTTGAGGTTATTATGTGCTTTTCTATATTTTACAGACTGACTTTTCCATGGCTTGTTCCTTTTGAGAAGTCTGCAAAGGCCGAATCACAAAGTGACGTTCTCGCTAGAACAATTCGTCATTCATTATAACATGACGTCACATCCTTTTCATGTCTCGGTCACCAAATTGCGTACTTGCTGTCTTCCATTTCCCTTGATTTGTCTATCGTTCGTGCGCATGACCAACCGGCTGGCAGAAACTATTGCAGTCATGGCGACACGTGAAACACATGACTTGTATTGATACGCTTGCCAGGAAGTGTACATTGAGGCCACGGACCTACATTCCACTGCAGATCCATTTGGAGGTGATACACGCTGATTGCCTGACCGCTGAGTGATTGCATTGACCAATCAAAATGTCGAATTAACAAAGAAGGATTTATCCTACATACGTGAGAGAGACACCCGTGAGATAATAATCGTTCAAATCACACGTGTGTATATAATGTAAATGAGGTCATGTCAAGCAAGTCTGGCAGGGACCTGTTTTTCCACTGCTTATGATGCCAAAGTCACCGAGACAAACGTCATTATAGAAACACAAATTGCGCTCGCTAATTACCCTCGATGAATCTTTAGAACTAACACGTCACGCCACACTTTCAGAGTGACGTTTCTTTGCTTTGACGTAATAGATTGCACGAGGCTTTAGAAGAGATCGAGGTTCTAAAACAAGCGTCTTCAATTTAGCTGCCTCGAATGCAGGACATTTTCAGTAAAATACACGTAAGTACAGTATGTAGGATAAACAGAATACTACATGGCTTGCTGTTCCGTACCAGATTTACACTCGTTGCTTTTTCAAATAGTGAACAGCTCGCTTTCGCTCGCAGTTCAATATTTAAAAAAACAACTCGTGTAAATCTGGTACGACACAGCAAGCCATGTAGTATTCTCTATTTACAATACCTGCTATTCAGACTTGGTCGTGTGACAGATGTTTTCTTTCACACGAGATTACGTTGATTGTCTAACGAAGACGTCAGGCTGAGTTAGACATCAGCTAATCGAGTGTGGAAGAAAACTCTGTCACACGACCAAGTCGGAATAGCATTTATGTCTCACAGCTTCAACAGAGGGGAGAACAAACACGTTTTGTGTACTCAAGCATGACAAACCTAAACACGGGAGCAGCCATTGTGGAAAGATCTACTTTTTGACCGAACAACTGTGAATGACGTCTCGGTGTATGTGAATGACGTCACAGTCATCATCACAGTCTGTATCTTTTGAAGCATCGCATTCTTCATGACGTCTTTCTGTGTCTGCATCTGCGAAATGTTTGTTCATTCCGGGATCTTTGTCATCTATGTTCAACTGTCCTTATAGTTTCAGACTAACAGGCCTCCTGAGCTAGCCACTTTCCAAGGGCAGCTAAATTCGCGTATGGAAACAGTACTGTCGTCTGGGATGCCGTTTTCAGTATTCTCACCGTTGAAGAATGTGTAAAGAGAAGAAACAATAACAGCAGTAGAAATAAAAGTCGTGTGTTAATTTTTTGGCTTTTGGAGGGACGATTTTGAGTTTGAATCCGAACCATGCGTCTTTGTTATCGACAATATGCTTTTGGATATTGAGGAAAATGGCCGGCTTCCGTAGCATTATGCTTTGATGATCGGAAGAGACCATCCAATCACAGCCCCCGAATTCCTCCACGTGTTCATCAGAATAGCTATATCTAAACTCGTACACCCAAAGGAATTACTCGCCTTGAGCAATTACAATATTGCACTTTCAATCACATGATCATGCTGCATTGGAGGGGGTCTTCCAGGTTTCATCAGTTTGAATTCTATGCCTCGGACAACAACGAGAATTCGCATTGAGAGGTTGAGCTCTGTACTGCTGGATAAGGGTTATTTCTTTAAATTTCAAAGCCAGCTTCCCAAACTTGTTGCG
This sequence comes from Littorina saxatilis, assembly GCF_037325665.1. Taxonomy (NCBI): domain Eukaryota; kingdom Metazoa; phylum Mollusca; class Gastropoda; order Littorinimorpha; family Littorinidae; genus Littorina; species Littorina saxatilis. The sequence goes on along the minus strand of NC_090245.1, from coordinate 43,534,703 downwards.
CTTTTTCATCTTCTTCTTCTTCTTCTTCTTCTTCTTCTTCTTCTTCTTCTTCTTCTTCTTCTTCTTCTTCGTTCAGGGGCTGAAACTCCCACGTTCACTCATGTTTTTGCACGAGTGGATTTGTACGCGAATGACCCTTTTTACCCCGCCATTCTGGCAGCATACGCCGATTTCGGGGGAGTGTTGGGCTACAACTCTAAGTACTTCAAAATATGTGTGATAGTAATGATAATATTTTTGGTGATAGCTTCAAAGCCGGGCACGTCGATTGTATTTGCCAATTTCATTCCATCGACGATACCTCTTCACAGTAGGTATCTAAGTAAAATTCAGAAAACAGTGTCCAAAAGAATTATCTCTTCTTCAACAGTCCACCATGACCCTTGAACATGAAAAATAAGGTTTATGAAATAAATCGAATTTCAAAGTCAAAATTATCGCTTTTAACCACGACTTTGCTTCAGTTTCAACTCACAGCCACGGTTCTCTCCGTCTGCAAACTATGGTGATTTGTAACAGCTTTCTTAAATTGGGACACTACTTTTGAACGTTTCCTTATTTCCTTATACTTATATTTAAGTTGTGTGATGGTTTGTACACTCGCGGAACTACTGGGGTAGGGTGCACAATACAATTTCCAACTGGGTAGGACCCAAGCATTTATTGGGATTAGTTGAAATCTCCCCCCAAAAAATTCCATTTCAACCAGTCCGACCAAACGCTTGGTTTCCACCCAGTTGGGCACTTCCTCGTTCACGACATCGACGGGCGCCTATAATTATTTGATGTGGAGGGCAAAGGATTGATGTTGTGCATCTAGTTACAATAACACTGTTGGCCCTGAAAAAATATATAAAAAAGGCATTGCTACACTGTCTATTATTAATAGGTCTATGTTTCCCCGCAAAAAAGCGAAGTGAATGGGACCGTGACAGAAAGGCCATTTGATTCCACTCATCTGGTCTTTTATCAATATTTGATCTGGAGATTATTACCTTGCTGGAGCTCTCGCTGTTGAATAGAAGCAAACAGTGATTCACTAACTCTTTACTCTGGTAGTTATGAAGCAGTATGACTGTGGCGCTGCTCTCTCTCTCTCTCTCTCTCTCTCTCTCTCTCTCTCTCTCTCTCTCTCTCTCTCTCTCTCTCTCTCTCTCTCTCTCTCTCTCTCTCTCTCTCTCTCTCTCACACACACACACTCACACACTAAATATTAATATTTCCTCTCTCTCTCTCACACACACACACACACATACACACTAAATTCTCTCTCTTTCTCTCTCTCTCTCACACACACACACAGACACACACACACACACACACTCATATACATAATTTATCGCAAGGACTTTGTATATATAATATGTATGTGTGTTCAAATAATTATGTTCAAGAACGTATGTCTGTCGAAAGGTTCTGTAGCCTATACATGTGTAATTTGTTTATTTTATTTGTTATTTATTTATACTCGTTTCCTTTGCTTGCTCGAGTGTTTTGTTTCAATTTCAGTCCGCGTGTCAGTGTGTAGTCTTTTGTCCGTTTCCCTGGTGCTCTGTCTGTTTCCTTGTAAAACCATGTCTTTTATGGTTTTGTGTATCATGGGTTATTGGCATTCACAAATTGTCAGTTGGCAGATTACTAGTATGTGCGCGTGCATGTGCGTGCGTGTGTGAGTGTGTGTGTGTGTGTGTGTGTGAAAACAAAAATCAATGAGCACAAAACTGCACTTACCGCAACACTCCACATAGCATTGACTCGCGTGTGTAAATCACTCTGCGCCACACCTGCCTGTGAACGAAATAGACACATCCTCTTATCAGTCCGTTGGTGGTATTGTCAATACACCAGCGCGTCAGTACAACATATACGATAGTCCGCTGATATCACACATATCACAAAACGGTGTCGCGGAAGGCGTGGTTTGGTTGCTGCAGATTAGGCACACAAAAAAATAGTCTGTTTACGGTATCCCGACCGACCCTATTTTTTCGCGCGACCCTAGACTTTTTTTTGGCATTTGGGAGAAAAAATAAATAAATAAATAAATTTTTAAAAAAAAGTCTTTGTTTTTCGGCAAAATAATTTAAAAATATGGTTTTTTGGAGAGAAAAAAATATAAAATGTTTTTTTAAAAATCCCGACCTACCGACCCTATTGTTTTTGCCTATGTTACCGTAAACAGACTTTTTGTTTTTGCCTTATCACACTGTCACACCCCACACGCTTGGACCCGCTGTAAATATGTTACCCTTGGTTATCCAAACAGACGCTCTCACATCCGCTAAATTAACGGTAAACAAGTTGTGTTAGTTTCACATTGTCAATCGCGCGCCACACATGCAGTTCACTTCAAAAAAAGATATTCACTTTTATATATATATATATATATAACGAGGAAGTAACGTGCTGTTTGAAGGCCGCTTGACACTGTAACACTCGAAACACACATTTCCATAGATGCATATAAAAATACAGACACTCAGTCTTCTATTCCCTGCAGTGTTAAAAAGTTAAACAGTAATTTGGTCAGTCTTTGATCCTCGCGACTGTCAAACCCGAAATATACTCCCAAATACAAGGCAGTAATGACTCCGACATCTGATGCAGCCACAATAGTAGATGTTTGGTGGGCTCACACTTTCACACCCAAAACGTTCACTCCAATTCAGGGCAAAATGCAGATCCTCTCATATATATATATATATATATCGGAATCAGCCACAGTAATGTTGTAACTGAGATGTCTGGTGATTACACAATTTCACACCCAAACTATGCACCAATCAGTTGTCTGAGGTCGAAAGGGAAACAGGGCTGGTTGAGATGGGAAAGAATACACAGTGGAGTCAGCTGCACAAGTCGAATAATTAACACTGAAAGTGAAACGCAGAACATTCTCCTCAGTTTCAACTGAAGGAATGATAACGTTGTGCACGTGTCCCGCTTTTCGTTGACACGAAGACAATAAAGTCCCGGCAAAACTGTGCTCCTCTTTAGCTTTGTAGCTGGCAGCTGAACTAACTGATTTTCTGGTCAGGTTCCTTTCAACGGTACACCTGTTTCTTTCAACTGTACCTTTCTTTCTTTCAACTGTACTGACATCCGTTCCCCTTAACTGGACCGTTGTTCTTTTCAACTGTTGGCCTTCGTTTTTTTCAACTGTACCTTCGTTTCTTTCAACTGTACCTTCGTTTCTTTCAACTGTACCTTCGTTTCTTTCAACTGTACCTTTCTTACTTTCAACTGTTCTTGACATTTAGTCAAGCTTTGACTAAATGTTTTAACATAGAGGGGGAATCGAGACGAGGGTCGTGGTGTATGTGTGTCTGTCTGTGTGTGTGTGTGTGTCTGTGTGTGTGTGAAGAGCGATTCAGAGTAAACTACTGGACCGATCTTAATTAAATTTTACATGAGAGTTCCTGGGTATGATATCCCCTGAAGGTGTTTTTCATTTTTTCCATAAATGAGACGAAAAACCGAGGTCCCTTCGTGTACACTACATTGGGGTGTGCACGTTAAAGATCCCACGATTGACAAAAGGGTCTTTCCTGGCAAAATTGTATAGGCATAGATAAAAATGTCCACCAAATACCCGTTTGACTTGGAATAAAGGCCGTGGAAGGTGAATGCTCGCCTAATTGGCTATTGAGCTTTACTGGCCGATGTGAATGCGTTATATATTCTGTGTAAAAAATGCCTGTTTGTCTGTCTGTCTGTAAAAAATTCCATTTCAAACGGCAGAAATAAATATGTAAGCGCCTAGGGCTATATCTAGATTAGGCGCATACAAAATGATCACAATAATAATAATAATAATAATAATAATAAAATGTCTTTGATGACGTCATATCCGGCTTTTTGTAAAAGTTGAGGCGGCACTGTCACACCCTCATTTTTCAATCAAATTGATTGAAATTTTTGTAAAGCAATCTTCGACAAAGGCCGGACTTCGGTATTGCATTTCAGCTTTGTGGCTTAAAAATTAATTAATGACTTTGGTCATTTAAAATCTGAAAATTGTCATAAATTTTTTTGGAATATAAAACGATCCAAATTTACGTTCATCTTATTCTACATCATTTCTTGATTCCAAAAACATATAAATATGTTATATTTGGATTAAAAACAAGCTCTGAAAATTAAAAATATAAAAATTATGATCAAAATTAAATTTCCGAAATCGATTTAAAAACAATTTCATCTTATTCCTTGTCGGTTCCTGATTCCAAAAACACATAGATATGATATATTTGGATTAAAAACACGCTCAGAAAGTTAAAACGAAGAGAGGTACAGAAAAGCGTGCTATGCAGCACAGCGAAACCACTACCGCGCTAAACAGGCTCGTCAGTTTCACTCCGTTTTGCACAAGCGGCGGACTACGGTCATTGTAAAAAAAATGCAGTGCCTTCAGTTTCATTCTGTGAGTTCCACAGCTTGACTAAATGTAGTAATTTCGCCTTACGCGACTTGTTTTAATTGTACCTTTGTTCCTGTTGACTGTTCCTTTCAACTGTACTGTTGCTCCTTTCACTGAACTGGTTATTTCAATAGTATCGTTGTTCCTTTCAACTGTTCCTTTCTTCCTTTCAACTGTTCCTAGCTTCCTTTCAACTGTACCTTTGTTCCTTTTAACCGTGCTGTACCGTTGTTCCCTTTAACCGTTGTTGTTTTCCAATTATATATATCGTTGTTTCTTTCAAAATTCAACTGTACCTTTGTTCCTTTCAACTGTTCCTCTTAACGGCACCTTTGTTCCTTTTGACCATACCTTTGGTTGTCTTGGCTCAGTATGCCTGTATCGAGCGGGCCAAAGCCGCATAAATTCGTGAACGCTGAAGGTATGACAGTGGCAGTTTATGCCTGAGAATTCCAATACTGTTACCACACTAATGCTGTGTTGGCACGCGTGCAGTGACTGCGGGTATAAACTTCAGGACACCTCTTTGGGCGAACGTCTCTCCTCCGCCGCCCGGGTTTTGAACCAGAAAAAGATAAATGTGAAAATAATGGAAAGTTAATGTCTTGTTTACGTCGAGTTCTGCATTAGTTCACACGCTTCCCAGTCCAAAGAAGCCGTACGTACGTAAGTTCATACCTGACTTTCAAACAGGTATACATTTCCCTCTTCGAGGAAAACTATCTATAGATACACTTTCAAACATGTTCACATTCTCCCGTTGAGAACTGAAACAACTCTAAATAGATACACTTTCAAACATGTTTGCATTCTCCCGTTGAGGAAGACTTTCAATAGCTGGATTACCGAGTCACGGCGCGGATAGAAAGGGAGCCCAACACGCAGTGCACACTGACAGGGGTTTATGCACCACCAGGAAGATATTCACAACCACAACGCAGCGAAGGAAGAGGAGTATTGTCCCTCATAATCGTATCACACCCGGACACTGTCACCAAAATTGGGCGGTACGTACGGGCGCTTTTGCCGGCTTAGCCGGCGACGGAGGATCATTTAGCGAAAGCCGCAACACAACAAGCACATGGGTTGTGTTTACGCTCGCTCTTCGATCGTGAAGACTGCACTGCCTCCTTCACTCAGTTTCCCCTCCAAATAGAAAACAAGACTCCGACTTCACTCGGGTAGAACGCCGGGTAGGCCGGTGTGTATACACTGAGACTGGCAGTTACAGCATGGGCCTGCTAGCTCTGTCAGTCCGGTCAATGGAGCATTGAAATTCCTCTTGGTGGGTTGGTACATGAACTGAGTCGCTAAAAACTGTGCTTCACGCTTGGCTACACTGAGGCCATGCCTCCTTCACAACGTTCGGTTACTCATTGTCCTTTGGGTTACACTGAGTGGTGTTACACAAGACTGAGCAGTCGGTTACAGTCGGAGTTCGTCTCAGTTCGACGCCTTTGCGGCGATACTTAGTTGTTTACTCAAACACAGAATGCCATGTCGTGCTGTTCTGTCGCTCCGCCAGTGTTCGATCGGCAGCGGTGGCTATTGCTACAACCAAGTCTGGCACCAGCAGAGAGTGTGCTGGCCGCGATTCCAGCCGACAGCGATTGTTTTAGCCAGGGAGAGACCCAAACACAACACAGTCAGTGTCGCTCTGGGGAGTGGATAATTCATAGTCGATACTTCTTCCCCATTCCTTTCAGCGGGCGTCTCCGAGTCAAGTTGAAAGGAGACACGACCAACACAATCACATGTTCGGCTTTCAGGGTGAAATTTCATAGACGTCTGTATTCAGTGTCGAGTGTACGCGGCACTGGCACACAGCACACAGACACTTCCTGATCCACACGCCGTAATCCAGTGCTGAGAACCGATCTGAGCGCATTACTTTTATTGAATGCTTTGTGACAACACACTACAAACACCCGAATAACTGACACAAGCCGCCATTCTCAATCTCAGTATCTCTTCGCCAACTACCCGGAATTAATTTGGCAACCCCGCTACCCGCAGCGGAGTGGCTACTTTATACCACAACAAGCACCATCTGACAACAGGCGCCAGACGCATTGCATTATTTGTTACTGGCTTGCTTTGGCGGATCAGTGGGAAGGTGCTGTGTTCAGCGGACCAGAAACATGTTTTATTTTCAATAGTCCTTGAGGGTTTGATGCACAGACACACGAATCTGGCTTAAGAGAGTGGGTGTTAGGGGGCCGGTGAGTCGATATAACACTGAAGAGGAAAGTACCCCACGGAATATTTACTCTGGAGTAAATAAATTATAAAAAAAATCTCTTTGCGAAATGTTTGCTCGTAGTCCACCTGTGCAACGAACAAAGAACTCCCACAGGAAAGAAAACATTACTCCCATAACCAGATATTTTTTACTCCTTGTAAAAACATTATAACAATTGTTTTCCTGGGTAAATATTTTGTGGAGTAGGCCTACTTTCCCCTTGTACGCAGACGACAAAAGTTATTCATGCACAAACATCTTACTCCACGAACATTTTTCTGTACACATATTTTACTCTACGAACATTTTAGTTCGAAGAAGATGCCAAGAGTATGACTGAATAAATCCATGATTAAATGTCTCTTTGTCTACTAGTTTGCCTATGTGTTGTTATTGTTGTTGTTATTGTTGTTGTTGTTGTTGTTGTTGTTGTTGTTGGTGTTGTTGTTGTCGTTGTTGGATGCTTTCATTTAGAATGTTGAACAATGGTGCTCCTATACTTACCCTACCCCCGACGCATATTGACAGAAAACAGGCTCCAGCTCATCTGATGCATTTTTAGTCCTTTACAAAACGTCTTTTTGTCAAATGAGCGTCTGTTGTTTACGTCGTTCATTCTCGAGAAGTTGCAAATGGAAGCGAAGGTTTTAAATTACGACAAGGTCTTTTTTCAGTTACTTCTAAAACTTAAACTAATAGTTTTTTGTTTGCTTCTACATGTACTTCTAATTTTCTTCTTTTTCATTTTTTTTCTAAACTTATGTTTTAAATGCAAAATTAATGTTATTCATGTATTTTCGACATTGTATACAAATGCATAACAGTGTGCCGATGTCTCATTTTCAAAGGCTGACATATAGTCCTATTTAATTAGTTTAATTACTTCCAGGGCTTTTCCCATCGTTGCGGGGATGTATAAATTAAGCTTCCTGCAAAGTTTTAGGTTTGAAGTCCTTACCAATTACGAGAAATAATTAATTCTTTATTGCATTGTTTAGCAACAGTTCTCCAGGACTTGGGCTATTTTTAGACCGTTGACGTCACTTCGTGACGTTTCATAAACCAAACTGAGATGGCGTCGTAGACAGTCAAAGCGCGGTTGCGTACAATGGCAAAAAAGATAGAAGTAAACCCGTCTAAAGCTGTCAAGGCCACTAAATCAGCTGAGAAGAGAAAGTGGACTCCTTGCTTCATCACCACGCAGCACCAGCGCTGGGTCGCGCTGAAAGAAAGATTGTTTTTGTCAGAGGCTCATCGCTTCAAATTGAGAACCAAGTACAAAGGGGATACTGAACTCGCCAAAGGTTTGCTGGACACGTGAGTACATAGGCCTATTGGAATATTAGATGTACTTGTAGCTTGTCAGCTGAAGACTGTGCCCTTATTCTTGCGAATATGTGCTGTGAGAGATCGTATATTTCCGCCTGCGCAATTTCCGGAAAACATCCACTTTCACTTTGAGACTGTTCTGTTTACATTCGACACTATCAACACCACTTTGCAATACTGAAATAATTTTGTCTGTGTTCGAAAGCTACAGCCAATCGTTATTATATCCCCTTAGGTACACTTTTATAACATTATTGGCACATGTAAACATAAACCACTGTACATAAAGGGAAAGTTTGTGTGCGCGCCTGTGTGCGTTTTTAATCTAAGACAAATGTCGCCAATGTTTTTACAGAGTGACGTTAAATAAACGATTTTATCATCATCTGTCTGTATGTTCTGGCATTTGAGAAGCCATAACAGATAATATAGGGCTAAGAAATAAGCTCTAAAATTCTCAATCCCGTTTGACAGGACTTCGCCTTCAAAGGTGATTGTGGTGAACCGCCACGCTGTCTGTCTCTGTCTCGCGATTCACCCCGGTGAAGCCGGGTATTCCTCTAGTATATCTATATACGGCTTGTGTGTGTCTGTCACTTCGCGATGCACGGCCAAAGTTCTCGATGGATCTGCTTCAAATGTGGTGGGCATATTCAGGTAGACCCCGGACACAATCTGGTCGATGAAAATTTTCAACACGTGCTCTAAGCGCGGCGCGGTGAACCGATTTTGTTTTACTGTAGATCCATTCCCAGTAACTCTTCCTTATCTTCTCCAGTGTTTTGCGCGTTTATCTCCCTTCCTTCGTGTGGCGTCAATCACGTCAACACGTGCTCTAAGCTGGCGAACCGCCACGCTGCATACTCCGTCTCGCGATCCACCCGGCGAAGCGGGTAATCATCTAATATTACAAATACATCACATCAAATCATCAAGTTTATGGACAGGCAAAGGTGGTCACCCATTCATGTATTTCTCGTTACGCAACATTGTGAACGTGCACAAATGCTTTTCAAAAATGCAGAAAGCATAAAAACAAGTTAACAGAAAAACATGTCTG